>NC_031768.1:61756474-61882869 GCF_001522545.3 Parus major | reverse complement strand
GCCGGCCGCCTTTTGTGCCGCCCCCCGGGGCGGTGGCGGCTCTTCCGCCGGGGCTCGGGGCTGCCCTGCCCTCGCCCCGCGGTGCCGCTGCCGCACACGGAGGCCTGTGCTGGTGCCGGGGACCGCTCCCACGCTCTGGTGAGCCAGTTTGTCTGGTGTTACAGTGTGCTGTGCTGGCCCGTTTTGTTCCCTGTCCTCCCGTGTATCAGCCCCTTTTTTCTTTTCAGGTTTTCTATTTTATTTCTAAATGCTGGTAGGCACATCGGTAATGGTCTGCAGGGCGTCTCCGTATGAATCGGGAAAGAGTGCGGTGCTCGGTGAGGCTAATGGGCTAATAGTTTACTGCCCCGAATTTGAGAGTTTCGGGGTTATTGGGAGCTTATTCCCTAGAGATGTTCCAGAGGTCTTCGAATCTACGTGTCATTATTGGACACATTTACAGTTCTACTTGCAATTGAAAGAAGAAATCTTAAATCTCGTGTTTAAGTTTCTGTAATAGGAAAGGAAGGGGGAGGGAGCTCTGAAATCAGGCTAGGATTGAAATCGGCTTAGGATTCGCTAGAGTGAAAACCTAAATATGTGTCAGATTACTTCGACTTCACCTGAGGGTGTTTTCCATGCTTCTGTAGATTTTATCACTTAACTTTTGTAATCGGTAGACTGGAATTTTAGTCCTCTGAAAGCACATTTTGTATTTTAGCGGAATTCACACTTCTGTTGCTATTACTTGGGTGGAGACAATTTTATGCAGGTCAGGCTTAGCAGCAGCAGTGTCTTTAGGATGACATTCACGGTGTAAAGTAATCCTTAATTTTTATTGAAGTCTGCAACAGTGAATCTTTCTCACAGAAAATACTGCATGTAAAGAGTATGATAACTTCAACACTTCTGGCTAACATTAGTAAATGTTAGAAAGTAACTAAAAATTGCCCATCCTTCTGTTTAGCAGTTGCTTCTCAGGGTAAGGAGGGGGCGTGGTGCATTTCTTTTTCCCCTTCTCATCCAGTGAGGCTCTTCCTGCTGCTCCTCATTCATTTTGTCCTTGTCTCATCTCTCCGTATTGGTTACCGGCTTTGTTGCTGCTTTCTCAGTCACTGGCCTGATTCCATCAGAGCTCTAAACAGGGAAAGGTTAGGTACGTTCATGCCTAGTGTGAACTGGTCTGACATCCACGCTTGCTTATATTATAGTGTGCCCAGGACTAGGGGAATTGAATATCTGCCTCCATGGGAGGAAGGAGGGAATGCACCGCCTAAGCTTTCCTGAGATTACTTCTGCCAGACCACCTAAGGTAGCTTAGCTCTCATTTCCCCGCAAAGGGGAGTAATTATTTTGGAGTAGTGTATTTGCTCTTATGGAGAAGTATATCCCTAGGGTCGTCTTCCAGTGTGCTGACTGATTTCCTTTCTGTGGCTGAGCCTAAGATTGGTGCAGAGCTCCAATAATGGTAATGTAGTTAAAGCTGTCATTACCTGCTTTTGAAGAGGGTTAAAACCTAAATAACATATTTCTTTTGCAACAACAAATAGATAAAATGCAGAGGTATTTTCAAGTTTTATGTCCATAGAAATATGCTAGAATGAAATTTTGTTTCATTTAAAGGACTTTCAAAGATTGGAAACATTTTAATGTCTTTCAAAATAAATTAATTTGTATTAAATGTGTAAGATTTTCTACTAAACCTCCTTTTTGACTCCTTCCTGATCCGATTATTTAAAAGTTCATGTTAGAAGTACCCTTCTGGAGTAAACTTTATCTAACTTAAGCTTCTAGAAGTAAAACAATGTAAGTTAAGTTTAGAATGGAGAATGAATGAGCACAGCTATATCATTGCCATTAGTTACTGTGCCTCTCTTGAGGAACTGGTACACAGACTGACCTGCTGATTGCACAGATTGTCTCTGTGTAGTGGAAGTTATTGGCTCTTCTATATTTTCTAAATCAAATATACCTAATTCCCAACTGTCAGCAATTAAATACACCTGGTTTGCTCCCTGTACTGCAATAAACAGTATTACATTGAGATCCTGTCTCCAGTTTTCTGTACTCAACTTTGGAAGTCAGGAAGGCATCAGTGGCTCCCGATGCAGATCACTGGCATTGATCTACATCTTCTCGTTTTGTCAAATTCCACCAAAGAGAAATGAAGTGTTTAGAATGATGGCATAATAAAACATGGTCTGATATCTAGGTTATATCCTCTGGAAAATTTAAAGTATTCAAAGCTGAACAGTCTCAGCTTCAGTTTGATAACCATGGCACTTGAGTCACCTTCTGCCTGGAAACAGTCATTGCCTTTGAACACATCAGGCTTGAACGGATTCTTTAGTAATCTTCCTTTGACTGCTGTTAAATACTTGTGAGTTACTATTGATCCCCTCTGGGTACAGACTCTTCTGGCAGACCAAAATACTTACTCCTTTAATTTGTAGTTTACTCATATTTTATTACTGGGTTTGCTGGGCCATATAATTGTCTTTGCTTTTTCTTAATGCAACTTTAAGGGAAAGAAAAGATGAGTGAATACTTTCAAATTTTGTTATGTACCCCATGCAGCTTCTCATTGTGCTTTTCTCAGAGCAAAGGAACAAATCTGTTGAGCAGAAATCAAAGCTTCTGAATCTTTGACCTGCACAGGTTCATTCTCCTTTTCCTAGTTTCAGGTTTGGGTGGAAGTTCCATACTGGAATTCTGATTTTGCGGTATTAATGGTGAAAAAAAATATTTAGCCCTCAAAAGGGATGATAGCAAAATCAAATTATGTGTTAAGTAAGCCAGAAATTAAATGTTCTTCACTTAATATGAGTTTCTGTTCTTTCTTTTATTAGTGAAATTTTTCTATTTTTATAGGTACTGACATGTGATTAGGAGCAGACAAAGTTAACCTCAACCTGCAGAGCTGATCAATAAGAAGCCAAGACATTCATGGCTTCATCTGGACAAACAACTGCCAGTTCTCACAGCCTTCTGAATTCTGTGTTCTCCAGAGATGTGAAAGAGGTTTTTGAATTGTTACACATAAAATGAGAATTTTCCTGTGTTCATTATGGACATGAGTCTTAAATCTTAGTGATTTATTCTTTTTCACAAAATATCCAGCACTGATTATTCCAGTACATTTGAGGCTTTACAGGACAAAATTAGACAGTTGCAATCAAATTAATTTGTGATACCCATTGTAACTGTGTTTGTTTATATTGATATCTAAGCTAGCCTAGCTTTTAGAGAACCTAATTTGAACCTTCTGATTTTTGCAGTTCTTCAGCTTCATTCTTTGCTTAGTAACATCCTTCTTAGCTTTATTTTTTCCTTCAGTGTCCTGGATTAGAAATGTTGCTTATTCTTCATTACGATAGCAGGCACCCATTTGTTGACTCACAGTTCTGATGTTTAAGGTGATAGATCAAACAATCAGCCCATTTCTTTCTGTCAGGATTAGTCAGCATCCCTGACTAAAAGTGAGGAAAAATTATTGATGAGCAAAGGTGTTATAATTTCTAGGGCTGTCTGCATGACTTGCTGATGTTTTTGTGTGTGATATAATGAGACTGCGTGGTCAGGTAGTTAGCAAAGTGCGTACTAAATTAAAACTGTATGTGCACTCATTTAAAAGAAAACCAACCAACCAGAAAAAGAAACCCAAAACCTGGTAAGGAGTTAGTGTGTTATAAACTGAATAACGTCATGTAAAAACACTTCCATGACCGGGATTAGAATTTTGGATACTTGTCGTACCCTTTATCAGAAATCAAAATAAGACAAGTCCTTGATCTTCTGTTGGTTAGGCTGTAGGGCTATCCTTCGGAAATTTGTTGAAGGCCATTTACCAAAAGGAAGTACAGCCTCTCTGTCATCTTTCACTTACTTCTCTATTTGATTTTTAGTTTTTGAAGTCCTGGTCACTGACGTCTTTTCCCCAGTTACAGCAGTTGTATCGCCTTTTAGTCTGTATCACCCTTGGGATCAGGAACTTTGAAGGATACATTTTTATTCTGTACCTTCAGCATCTTCACCCCAAATGAGGAAGAGAAAGAAAGTGGGCTTAGGCCAGATCTCTATCATCAGCTCTGGCAGATTCAGTGTATTTACTGCTCCTGCATTGCTAAAAGTGAGGATCTGGTTTTTAAGAATACTTGAATTCTTTCCCATGTTTCTATCATGCTGCCATGAATTTTTTGCAAGGCAGGGGTATGGCATTCTGGGGAAGCCAAATTTGTGCAGCCCCTGGGCATCTGGGAAAAGGTACAGGTTGACTTAAATCCACGTTCATGTCAAGTGTCAAAAGCTTTTTGCAGTGGAGGTTCCATACCTGCACAGTGTTAATGAATGAGCAGTTGTGCTGCTGCCAGCTCATTTCTGGATGCTGTCCTGTGCACTAAGAGTTTTTGCTGTCTCCCTCTATTCCCCTCCAAGGCTTCATGAAACAAGGGGTTGTAGCAATCCCAGAAATCCTGGTAGTCCCAGTTACTGTATACCAATGCAGTTTCTTTCAAGATTTCACAGTACAGATTGATCAGCTCTCTGCCTTTCCCTTTGACACAGGATAGGATACCAGAAGGGAGTAGGGCTTTAACAGCTGGTTTGGGTAGGTTTAAGGTACTATGGACTTGCCATCTTAAAAGGTTCACTGGCTTGTTGAGTGAAGTGAAGAGACAGGTGTCAGGTAACTTCTTGTTGGGAACTAGATGTAATACAAGATCCAGTACTCTCCTGCAGAGGTTTTAACTCTAGCCACTTCTTTATTACCCTTTAAACCCAGTGTATATATATATGTGTATATATTTATACTCTTGGGAGAATATAAGTGTACATGTTTCTACCTTGGAAAGAATTACATGGGTAGGAAGTTAGATACAGATGTGGGAAGCCTTTTTGGTTGCTCGTGCTGCAGAATTTTCCAAGCTTTAGTCTGCAGGTAAATGGTACAATGCTGTGAAATGTTCGTGACTCTTGGCAGAAAAGAAACACCTAATAAGTCCATTTAGTTGTAGTCTTTTCCTTGAGGTTCAACATCAGTTGAATGCATTGTATTTTAAAATATTTAAATACACAGATACATTAGGAAATCATTGTTTATTTCAAAAATACCTGTGGAGAATGCAATTTGGAGATGGTATCTCGTGATGAACATAATCTTCATAAGCGTCATAAGCTGATTGGGATCTGTGCTTGCTGTATTGAGGCCCAATTATTGCTGTTTGCTGTTGTGATATACCAAGCCTCTGGTAATCTTTCTGCAATTATAGAATTTGTCTTTCTTCGTTCTTGTGTTTTTCTAACAGTACAGCAGTGGCACTGGTATCTCTAAAGTTTTGTTCATGAAAGGATTGATTTTTAATTTGTAGAATATTAAAGTCTGGTCACAGCTGGTATCAGTGTAGCAGACTAGTTTTAAAGGGCACTTTAACTTTTTACATGAGTTCTTTGAGGCTTTTATAATTGTAGAGTTCCAGCACATATCCAAGCAGAATATTTTGTCCTCTAAAACTGTGTTATATGAAAAGACAGCAATTAGGAGGATGCACCAGCTACAAGTAACTGATCAGATTTGTATTTGTTGTGGGATTAGAAGTTAATTAATAATTAATTAATAAATTAATAATTAATAAATTAGAAGAGGCATCTAATTTATAAAAGGTAGAGAAGGCAATGAACTAGTAGATAATGGGTTGTGTCATCAAGTAGTAAACACAAAGTGACTTGATTTGAAAAAAAATCCAAAACCTGTATCTTTTCCAAAAGTAGAGTCTGTTAGTTGTTTCTAAAATACCTGCTGTGGGAAACTGATACTGAATTGACATTCCTGATTACTAATATAATAGCAGAAACTGGGCTTTGTATTCCATTTCACAAAATTTGGTGTGGGTAGTCAAAAACACTGATTTATTTCAAAAAGTCAGTCCTGCATCAGAACTGTCTGTGCCTTGGAGTGAGCTAGTTGTAAAGCTTTTCACATTTCTTTAATTTTCTGCTCCCTTAGCTTCCTGAGCCAGCCTTTCACATCTGGAGAAGAACAGTGGTGGCTCAAAGAGGTCAGTGTGAAGGGGAGAAGGTATATCTTGTCTAGTGGTATTTAACTGTTGTATTGTTATCCCTTCACAATCAGATTAACACCATTAAATCTGCTGGGGAGGCTCCTCTGGGTCACCTGACGCTTGCCTCCTTTCTCAGGCTAAGTAAATGTTTCAGTCAGCTTTAAACTTGATTTTGTTTGTATTTAAAAAATACAGCAAGTACAAAATAGGAATGTATAATGCACTAGTGCCTGCAGAACAGGAGATAAATTTGTATCTTCTTCATTCAAACACCTGTTACTGAATTACTCATTTCCCTCATACTCTGTCATGTCTCATCAGCTGAGGACCTCTTCTTGAGCATTTTTAACCTTGGTTATTGTCAGATTCAGTAACAGGTGGACTTTGGAGGTGGTGATAGAGTGATTCGCAAAATCAGTTGGGAGAAACACCTTCCTTTCAAGACTTTGGAGCCTTGATGGAGATGTGTTTTATTGAATGTTTAAGCTCCATGGCAAACTTGCTGGTGTGGAACATAGAGCTCATCTCTACGAGGAGAAGGTGGTCAGACCAACAGAGTGTTAGGGTGGCTTGTGCCCATGTTTTCAGAGGTGCAGTAGGGGATTCCTGACCAGGTGCAGTGTCAGATTTTGGGTTTGCAGTTCTTGTAGTCCTAGTCCTTGCCTTTTCTTGGTCAACTACAGTGTAAATTATAAGGTTGATGAGTTCTGTGGAGAGACTTTTTTTTTTTTTTTGTCTTGCTGAGGTAACTGAAACCACCCTAACCAGCAGATAGTCTTTTCATGCAGCTTTTTGGCATCAGGACCTCTCACTTCTTTTCATGCATATGTAATAGATGCAAAGTCAGTGGTAGTGACTTCTTTGCAATAAAAGTCTGACTTTCAGCCAGATACAGAAGGTTTTCCACATCAGGAGAGGGTCCTGAAATTAGAGCCATGCTGTGATTCATGAGGATCCTGTTAACCACTGTTCTCCAGGTATGCCAGAGGATTCTGTACTGTTGGTAGCACTGATCAAACAGCACTGAGGAGCAACCTTCCAGACAAGAGGAGACATTAAAGGAGCACTGACATGTGCAAGAAATGTGACCGCACCTTTTTTTCTTTAATCGAAGGATGTATAAATTGGAATTTTGAGAAACTGAAGGAATCCTCAAGGAGAGAAGTATGATACCCAAAATGTTCAAGTAGTGTAAGCACACAGATTCTATGTTTCTGTCACATTAAAGGGTGAGGTAGAAGCATCCAGAATTCAGGATGCTGAAATGATTAAATCAAAAGGGCAGCTGACAAGGTTCATAAGATTATGGGATGCTGCTAGAGTGTATTTTCTAATTCCTAATGCTCCATGTTTTTCCTGCGTTGTCAGCTGGGTTTGTTGTTTTCTCTTGCATCTTGAGCAGAATGATCTCTTCATAGATTTAATTAGGCAGCCAGCACATGTTTAATCTTTGTTTTCCCTTTTGATTATATCTTTCAAGAAACAGCAAAGGAAATCTGATTTCATTTGAGCCATGTAATATTATACTAAAAAAGTTTACTGTGGTTGAATATAGCCTAGCTCTCTAGAGACTTGATTTGTTGTGGGTTTTTTTTCATGGCACTCTGTGAATGTATGCAAATTGCAATTATTTTTCCATTTTATAGACAGAATAGCAAAACTTTCTTCCCCACTTCACAGGGAGGTGCTTATAAATATATCATGGATTCATAGAATGATCATCTGAGGTACTTTGATATTACACTTGAAGACTGTTTAAGTATCTGAAAAGGGAGTGTCTTTATTCAAACACAGATTGCACAAGAAGGTATCTGGTTAGTATTTAGCCTTGTATGTTTTCTTTTTTTGTTTTGTTTTGGTTTTTTCTTCCTAAGAGAAACTAGTACAAATACTTGGCAAGCTTAAGAATCTCTGGTCTTCTGGTGTTCAGAAATTTCTTGGTGCCCCAGAAATCTGTGAAGCCTTTCTGATCAAACACTTAATTTTTTAATGAATTTCTTGGAAGGAGTTATCTACAATTTCATGTAAGTTTTTACATTTGAAAGTATTTAAATCTGTATGTTAATCTGAAGATCAAAATTTTAGTCAGTTGTTTGCACCTAGTTACCATGAAAGGTCCTAATTTTGCTTTGCTGCTTTGATGTCCTGTATACAAGTGAATATAGTATTTTGTCTGTGAAATATGGTACTGGGTGGTGGGTTTGGTTTCTGGTAACATCTACTAGTAAAAAAATGAAACTGTACCTGAGCTGGTCTTCTCTAGACTCTTCTAGTCTTCTGGACCGTGGAAGGGAAAGGGGCCTCATTGTCTTTTGTGGAGGCAGTCAGGTTTTCCGCTTGACTAGACAGGTCTGCTGCTTTCTGTGCTTAATAAAGGCACGAGAGGGATCCTTGCGTAGAAACTTTAGGAGAGGACAGAGGGGATGTCATGTCTTGGGCAAGACCAAGGAGTTGTGTTGCTACTTCATTTGTTCTCCCTCAAGGATGGGTTAAGCTCTTTCCAGGAAACTCTAAAGCATTTACTACCCTGCTCATGCAATATTGGAAGATAACTAATTATCTTTTTAGAAGTTTGTACTGGCAAAAGCAGATTCCTGTAACATAAAAGTACCAAATCTCAAATCCTTATACCTATTTAATGTGTCAAGAGGTCTTAATCTTCTAACTTTCAAAAGAAGTATGAATAGGAATCACTTGTAATTAGGCTATCTTGGTTTCCACTATTCTTGGTGTTTATTTGTTGTATTACAGTATTCAGATAAAACATAGCTGGCATCTTTGTGAAATTCAGTATGCCCTTCTCTTTCCAAAAGATACAGGAGGAGAAGAAAAAGTCAGTGCATGTATCCATCAGTTTCTTTTGGGCTGCAGCATAAATGACCAAAGTTAAGTTTTTTCAAGGTTGACCTTCTCAAAATGGAGATGGCAAGTGACTGGATTGTCACTGTTTTTTGTGACATTCTGTGGAGAGGTTCCTTCTTTCCCCTATTAGGACAACCAGTCAAAAGTAGTACTTGGAATTGGTTGGTGATCCTTGCTGCCTGCTTGTTGGTTTGTGCAGACAGGCTGTTGCTCAGTGGTGAGTTTATCTTGGGATACTGTTGAACTACCTGGAAATTTGATTTTGCCTTCAGGTGGAGCCCAGATGGGTGTGTTGTGGGCTTTGTTCTGATGTCAGTAGAGGTGTGATTAACAGTGTTAAGATCTACATCTGAATGGAAATGCTGTAAAACTTTTTACAGGATATAATGTCCTTGATTCACACAACAGCAGTGACTGAAGATCGACTAGTTTGGATGTTGAATAGAGAATTCCAGCTCTCTTATTCTATATCAAACCAGGTGTAACATGTTCATTGTATTCCAGACCACTTCATGTCCTTCAGTACTGGTGCAATTTGTGTTGAATGCAGCCAGCTAACTTGTTCAGAATCCAGTCTCCTCAGGGTTTGTTTGATAGGTTTGTACTTGTAAGCTGGCTAATTGGGATATGGGAATGAAAACATGAGTGCTCACTTCTTGCTTCTTTGCTGATAGAAGCTCAGTATGGAGGTTGAACAGTTGCAGAGAGCATATCAGAGCCTTGAAGAATATCCTTACAAAAGAGCTGGTAAGAAGTAAACACAGCAATTGCTTTTCTGCCTAGATCTTTTGGAGTAGTAGAAGCAGACAGTGTGGATGGGCAGCTCTGTCTACTTCCACAGAGCTTTCAGGTGAGTCAGCATTATGAGCAGTAATAACTGCAGGTTTGTGGCTTTCCATATTGGCATAAGAGTGTGACTTCAGTGAGTCATTACCCATCACTAAGTAAAAGAGTTACGGTAGATGTCTCATTCATCCAGTTTGCTGAAACTAGCCAGGTTCAGATACTTGAATTATCTTGCCACAGACTAGTTAACAAAAGGCAGCTGGGTGTAATTTCAGGCGCCCCAAACTGGGGATTTAAAAAAAAAAAAAAAGTGTGGCAGCTCCAACTGCAAAAGAACTAGTTTTCTTTTAGTGACCTTTATTTACTGTGAGGAACGTAAGTCCCAGACAGATCATGGCATAAATTACAGTAGCATAAATACTGCACTCTGCTCTTAGTGTACCTAGCACTGTGTTAAATGTTACAAGCCAAAAGGAAGCTTTAAAATATTATGGTCCTGCAGCACACGGGGAATCTCGACTAAGTTTTAATAGCTTCTGCAAAATAATAGAATATTTACCAAAAAGAGGAGCAAATACCTTTTGGGTCAAATAGTAATCAAATGAAATAAAACTCTCTTGGAGTATCAGATCAAGGTACAGACGCATTTTAAGTTTATTTCGCTGCTGTGGTAAGTCTGTTGCTTGTACTGTGGAATCAATGCCCCCTGCCTGCATTTTTAACTGGGTCAGCATAATTTAATGTGGAGCTATGATAACAAAACCAGAAGTGAAGTTGTTCTAACTTTGTAGTGTATAGAACTGGGAAAAAAAAAATCCCTTCTTTTTTCTTAGAAGGACAATTTAGAGCTTTATATAGGAGCACGTGGTAATTAGGTAAGTCTCAAAATTGGGCTTGGGGAAGAAGTGTCTGCCTAGAACATACTCTGGTTGGGGGAAAAAAGATAGGTAATAATCCATGATGCTCGTAAGTACAGTAATAAACCTAGCTAGAAGGGTTAATTTGGACTAAACATTTGGTTTACTTTGGCATGAATGTAAAATCTTTTTGTATGTCCAAAAGAACTGGATGGAATTGGTGTCCAGAGCATCATTGTTTTTAATTCCTCCAGTTGTAATTAAGTAGTTGTATTCAGATCATGATGCAGTCCCAGAATTCTTCCCTCCTGTATTGTGATATACTTGCAATTCTTGGAGTAAGGGACATGCACTTTGAAAGTGTCAACAGGTAGAACAGTAGTGTCACCTCCTGTCAGTGCTCTTTTTTTTTTTTATCAGAAGCCAGCTGTTACCAGATCAAAATCATCAGCTTAAGCCTCAACTTCACACATATTAATTATATGCCTATATATGCATATAATAGGAAATAGTAAAATAGGAGTATTTATCTTCTGGTGTTAACCAAAGATAGGCAGCTGACAGTCCTAATCATCTCATCAATTGTATACAAACAATCATTTTGATTGGATTTTTTTCTGCCCAAACCAGCCTGGTTCCTGAGGCTTCTGCATTTTCATGTGCACTGCAGTATTTTATACTTGTTAAAAGTCAGGGAAGCAATAGAGGAAAAAAGGCCAGTAAAGCAGTTTCTAGGGAAGAACAGTGTTTACTTAATCAATACAAACATCACCTTTTACTGTCTTGCACCTGCACCTATGTTGTGAAGTATATAAATTGTACTGAAGGATATGCTCATATGCAAGAGGGAAGGCATTAGTTAAATCCAATCCAGCTGTTGGAAATAGGCCAGTTTTTTTCTTTCAGTTAGGCAGGTGGAAGTAGTCTAGAATTGACTTGCAAATGCTAAGCTATTTGGGTACTCTGTTTAATCAAGCTGCTTTACTAACCCAGCTATGTGTTCAGGGTAGCTCTTTCCTCAAAGCATGTAACTTCTGATTTTCTGGGACCTGTTTCTGTAATGTTGAGAGGCAAAAGCAGAAATAAGAATTTAATGATGTTTATAGATTCAGGGAAATTAGAATTGGTCAGTGATTTTGTTCTCTCTATTTAGTAGCTGAATTTTCAAAGGAATTAAATGCACATATTACTGAAGTTCCTGGAAACATAACTTTTGTATCCACAGAGCAGCCAAAGCTGGCATTGGGCTGTGGTGTTCATCTTGTCAAGATGATTCTGGCTTTCCCACTTGCATGGACTAACTCAAGGCTGATATGTGCTTGCAGGAGAGTGGGGGTAGGCAGCTAGCTGGTTGTGGGGCAGCTGGCAGAGTTGACGTGCTGCCTGTATAAAAACATCTGTTTCCTGCCTCTTCATTTCTGATGGTTTGTGGACTTGCTTGCTCAAGTTATAATGGAAGTGGTCTAAATGTGTTGATTAAAAGTTGACACTGCTGAGGTATCCCACTTAATGAGGTGGGTGCTCAGGATGAGCACCGTGCTGAGCTCCCTATCTTGTTACAATGGTAGGTAAATTTTTAGTTGTTAAATGCTGGTTATGCTTTAGTGTTCCTTCTGACACAATAGGTATAGCTAAAAGTAGTTAAAATTATTAAAAATCATACCACTTACTGTTATTGATATTTAATTGTGGATGAGATTGAGCTTGCTTAAAGTAGTAACATTGTTTTAAAACATTCTTTCATAAGTGGAGGACTATTCTGACTGCTTTGTTTAAGGTGTGATTTTTATCCTTTTGGATTAGCTTGATTTCTTTTTTTCCCTGCAGCCTTGTATAACTATAGTATATAGTTTTGGGTTTTGTTTCCCCCCCCCCCCACTCTGGTACAACACTTTATGTATTTGCTACAGAGGATTTTGAAACATTGAAGATAATATTGAAAAATGTTATCTTGTTCTAACGTACAAGTATAACTGATTGGTTTTG
This sequence comes from Parus major, assembly GCF_001522545.3. NCBI lineage: Eukaryota > Metazoa > Chordata > Aves > Passeriformes > Paridae > Parus > Parus major. The sequence continues at coordinate 61,870,343 of NC_031768.1, read as the reverse complement.
GGGTTCCTTGCTTTTTTTTTTTTTAGTTTACAGAAGCTATATGGGTTGCCTTTTCAAGTAGTTTAATGTATTATGCAGTTAAATGTTTTTTATGTTAAACAAAGGCTTGAAAAGCTTGTTAGACTTAGCTCCATAGAATCTCAATGTTATTCAACAGTTCCAAGTAATCCTTTTTTATTTCCCAGAAAGGTCTGCACGGCTCATGGTGAGGCACCCAGTGGAAGTGTGACAGGAGTGGTATTGGCTCTTTAACACATCATGAGCAGCTTTTGCACCCTCATATGCACAGGATATGTGATGATATATGCATAAATGGTTCTTGTGCAGCAGGTGTGGGTCAATGAAAGGTTCCCAAATAATTTGGCCACTGAAAAATAATTATTTTAACATGCTAGCGGTACAGCTTACGCTGATAATTCAGAATTCAGTGGCTATTGCTTTTGGATATCAAGAATTTGATGCAGTTTTGTGTTCTGTCATAAAACAAGTATCAACTGAAAAATAAGGAAGATACTTCCCTTCGCCTCAGGTGGCTGCAACTGAACTTTTGAGTTTCTTGTCATCTTGTTGAGAGATACCACCGTTGTTGAGAGATCTGAAATACTGATCTGATGAAGACAGCTGTATTCTTTATTCCTTCTACCCATTCAGTGTGTCAAAGGCAGTTTTACAAGGACTGTGGCATTCTTTTCCTATTTTTTTTTTTCTTGAGGTCTGGTGTCTCTTAAATCTCTTTTGTCAGCTCAGCATTTCTGTGTTTTGTGTCACAGTAAAACAAAGTTCCCTTGCAGCCCTTAACACAGCAGCCCTTGTGTGCAGAGATTTTCTTCTTTGGCATATAAAATTAATTTCAGATTTGAGGGAACTAGGAATTCTTTTCCTTTCAAGTAGAAGGAGATAAGGAGAGATTCTTTATATGTAACTGTATCTGACTTTGGAAGAATATTCAGAAATTCAGGATAGAATGAAACACTGAATTATCTAACAACATCTAGCAGATCTTCTGGGGTTTTTTATGCTTTATTTATAAAATGACAAAATGCTGAGGAACTTGAAATTAGAAATACTGCTCAACATCTACTTTTGACTTGTAACAAGACTTACAGTACTTGGCACATTACTGTGCTTATGTCAGCCTGTCAAACATACTGGTAAATAATTGTTCCTTACATATGGTGAACTGGGGAGAAGAAATCTCTTGTTACAAAAGCCTTATGAACTTAAGTCTGCTTTGAGTCATGTATAACAATTGAGATGTAATGTTGTAGCACAGCTTGATAAGTGTTGTGTTCTTATTTCTTAATGCTGACTGGTAGTTACTCATTTTTACTGTTTACATTTAGTGCATGGTGCATTAATACTTTGTGCTTAGGAGTGTCCTCATGGTTCAGATGCTGCAGCTGTCATCATTTTTGTGATATGTAGGATTTTGCCTGTGCTGTGTTTTCCCTGTCTGAGATTTGGAGACTATTTTTTTATTCAGTGAATAATTCAGCCAGTTCAGCCTTAGCTTGGGGGTTAGTGTTGAGATGTACTGTTTCAGTGTTCCATGAAGTTACTTGTTTGAGCACATTATGCTGAGATGTGATTACAGTCAGAAGCTATGGGTGTCAAACCCTGTATTAGATCCATTGGTCACCTCTTGCTAGGCATCAACTGGTGTGGCATCTATAGACTTCAGCAGGTGTCCTCCCTGCCTGGAAGCTGGGAATGAATCCTGGGTTAAGTTGCAGAATAATTTTGTCTCTTCTCTCTGCTTTATCTGACCGGTATTAGCTGGGGAAAACATTTAGCCTTTCTACTAGTGTATAAATCCATTGTAAATGCCTATCGGTTCCCTACATTCTGGTTCTTGCAGGTTGTGTGAAAGTGTGTTAATCTGCTTCCAGTGGTAATGATTCCTTGAAGGGAGGCTAGCACTGGTACTTAAGACTGCTTCTTTTATATGCTGTTGCATTATGTGTGTCTCTTCTGAGGCTGTAGGAAGGTGCTGATGACCTGCTGTATTTCTAAAATGGTTCATCTGAAACACAGGCTTTAAATACTTTCCTTTCAAGAAATGCCAAATCAGGACAAAAAAAATTATCTGAATCATTTAAGTCTGTTTTTTTGAGAATGTAATCTGGGTTTTTCCAATCTTCCTGTCCTATCCTGTCCCATTCTCCCCACCTCACCCCACCAGACTGGAAATCATGCCTTTTGATCTGCAAGTTTTAAAATACAACTTCCAAAATCCAGCAAGAGTATTCAGAATACAGTGCTATATGTATACCTTCATTTCTTGTAATTGGATGAAGCTGAAATATGTTTTAGGTCTTTCAAGGCAGGTATGACTAAACTGTGGATGTTCAGGGTCTTATCACAGAACAGTCACTAGTATATCAGCTCCAATGGTAAAAGGGGAAAAATTCAAGCTGGGCAACAGTCTGGAGAAATGCTCAGTAAGCAGCGTGAGTAAGATTAGGTAATCACCCAATGTCAAGTGCATTCATATGTTTTTCATGTAAAATTCATGTGTTTTTCATGTCTACAATTGCCACAGTTGCCAAGTATGAATTAAGTGGAATCTGTGGTCTTAAGCACATTGAATATGCAGTAGTCATCTCATGTGTCAGGGGCATGAAATGTGGGGTTAGAAATAGTGTCAGCAGGCTTCAAGTAAGGAGCACTGATCATGATCCAGCCATGGCAACCAAGTTTAACTGCCAGAATGCACCACAGGCTCTTTGGTGCATATACATGTAGGAGGACTCTAGCCTCAACATTGTATCACTGATTCTTGGTGATCCTGATGACCCTGACAAACCAATTTTTTTAAAAAATGCTGTGCCAGAAGGAGACTGTAAGACTGCAGGCCCTTAGTTTGGTGGGGAGCAGATAACACTTATTGGTTCCATGAAGTTAAGACTGATATCCCAGTTATCAACAGTTCTTGCTCTGAATAAAGAGGCAGCACTGGACTTAGCAGTGAGTACTGCCTGTTCTGCCTTTTAAAGGAGGAAGGTAAAAAGAAAATGTACCAGAGCTGCTTTAAAAGAGAAAACACTCATAGTAAGTTTAAAATGAAATACAAAAGAACAGTTAAAAGGATAAAATCTAGGTAATATGGAGATTGCCTTAAGAGTATTAAAGCTCAGAAAATCTGTGGTACTGGTCAGCAAAAATGCCTGCAGAGTTGATAACCTTTTTTATGGATCTTTCTAAAGACTGGTAGCTCTCTAAATGAGGAAAATATGGGAGATTTTTGCATATTAAACGTGAAAACCATAATGGAGTAGTGAAATATTTTGAAGATCAGCTTGATAAAAATCAACAAGAAAAAAGTAAAAAAAATATTGAGGCAGAATTGTAATAGGGTAGGATCAGAGGGGCTGAAGTAATGGAAGTATGAAACAAAGATAAAACCCTAATGGAAAATCTGAGTGAATTATTTGCCCTTAGAAAGAAGCTTGGAGTCTTCCCAGCAGAGACTTCATGGATGGCTGACTCTGAGTAGCTGTTTTTGGTCAAATTATTGTTAAGGAAGGTTTTCGAGTAAATTTGTGAAATGAGTAGTAATGTCTTGCCTGGAACTGCGCTGTATTTGGGTTTTTTCTAAACCAAAAATATCAAGCTGTTGAACTGTTTTGCACAGCATATAGTATTCCTTAAATCTGCCCTGCTTCCAGAAGAGTGATAGATGATAAATGTTATAGTCTCCTAAAGAACTTCAGATTTAGTCTGATTTTTCTGTTCGGTATAAGTATTCTAGAGTATTTTTGCATAGATGAGAGTAAATTGTAGGTAGGGAGCAAATCGAAATGTAAATTGTGCCTTTCATCAATTAAATCTCCAAGGCTTCAAATTTGGCACGTGCAACATTGGATTTTGGGGAGGAAAATTCTAGTGGACACTTGAGTTGACTGTTTATGATAGTGTACACCTTAAAATTTAAGATAAGTAGGAATAAATGATGAGATTTAGGGAAAGGTGGGGAGTTGTTGCTAGTGAAAAATTCAGTAAAGAATTTTGGTGACTAGAACACAGAATGATCAAGAAAAGAAGACTACAGCATTGTTTAACTACATTTTTTTAATTGAAATGCAGAGTTACAGAATCACAGAATGATGTAAGTGGAAAGGAGCCTTGGACATCTAGTTCCAGCCCTCCTGCCAGGGGCAAGGACACCTTCCACAAGACCAGGTTGCTCAAAGCCTCATCCAACTAGGTCTTGAACAATTCCACGGTTGGAACATTGAAAACTTCTGGGAAGCCTGTGCCAGTGCCTTACCACACTCACAATAAAGAATTTATCCTAATATCTGGTGTAAACCTCTTTCAGTTGAAAGCCATTCCCCTTTGTCTTATCACTCCATGCTCTGGTAAAACGTCCCTTTCCAGTTCTCTTGTATCCCCCTGCACTGGAAGGCAGCTGTCATGGGGAAGAATTGTTGAAAAACTTGGGGCCATGTGATGTCCTGAAATTTGACACCATTATTAAGATTACTCAAATATAAAGTTGTAATGGAACAATAAATTTGAATGACTAGTCTTGCTAGTTGCATATGATGACTTTTTGGGTTCTTCATTTATTAAGATAAATGAACCTACTCAGTGCTCTCCCATTCCCCAGCTATCCAGTCCTTATCATACTGAGCTGTTGCAACAGGCTCAGGTGGTCACAAGTATTAAATTTTATTTGGTTTACCAAAATGATGAGAGGGGAAAATATGTGCAGTTGTAGTAGATGCTGTAGTGCTGGTGTCCTCTTACCCTAATGAGGACATGCTTTTGTTTACAGTAGTAGAGCTCAACCCTGTAGATGGAAAAGGAGAATTTTGTCTGTAGTTATATGAGTGAGCTGGTTAATCAAGCAGTGGGTAGGAAGACAAGCCTTCCTTACTCTCAAGTGAACCCAAGGTAATGATTTCAGGATGGAGACATGACAACTTCAGGGAGACCTCATTGCAGCCTTCCAGTACCTTAAGGGGGCTTGTAAGATGGAGGGAGAGAGGGGTTTTGTATGGGTGGTGACAGGACAAGGGACAATGTTTTTAAACTGAAAGTAGGTTTAGATTAGATGTCAGGAGGAAATTCTTTACTGAGGGAGTAGTGAGACACGGGTTGTCCAGAGAAGTTGCTGATGCTCCTATCCCTGGCACTGTTCAAGGCCAGGCTGGATGGGTCTCTGAGCAACCTGTTCTAGTGAGTGGCACCCCTGCCTGTGGCACTGCTGTGCAAACTGGCTGAGAGCAGTGAAGCTATTGTAGTTATGTCCTGTACATATTCATGTACATATTCATGGTATGAAATCTGCTCATTTTTTTCTAACTATGTTTCATCTTTAGCATGTTTGGTTATTTTCTTAGATGGCTGATGGGGAGTGCTGGTGTTTATACTGCTGGACTTCGTTGGTACCTTTTGCTCAGGCAGTTATTTGCCCTAACTCAAAAGATACATGATAGTGGCAGTGAAGGTCAGTAGCAAGGATAGGACACAAAGTATTTTAAAAGGCTAATTTTAGTTAGTGTGGATGATCTGTCTGGACTGCCAGCAGTCATCCAGTCCTGTTCTCTTTTGAATTGCATTCTGATGGTACATGTCTTTTCCACTGATAATTGAATGAACCTAGGGAGATTGCCTTCAGTAGGCTAAAATTCTTTTCCAATCTTCTGGTCTCATCTAAGAGGCGCAGCAGCATTGTCATGAATCCGTTCCGAGTGCCCAGTATCTTTAAGGAGCCAAGATGCTTACAGGGGTTCTCCTTTGCAGATTTTAGGCTATAGGTCCTAAGAAGACTCAATACTGCAGTACTACTTTGTTTCCTTTTTCTGCAAGCCTGATGGGTCTTGTTGCATTGAACTCAGTCATCTCCTGTCAGTCATGATTGATTTTGGCCAGAGAGCTGGTATAGGTTATGTGTTTAGGTTGTGAATGTGATTATATGGGAATATAAGGTTGTCTAACCTGGATTTACTGCTGCCTTTGGTCTGCACATATAAACACCTGGAAAATAATTTCAGTGAAAACACCTCAAGAATCTTTCTTGTGAAACTCCATGAGGAAGTTGGTGTTTTGTACCTTTGGGATACTTCTTGTGGTTTATGACAAAGCTTTCTGTAAGGTGTATATTTAAAAAAAACCCAAAAAATAACCAAAACCAACCGAACAAAAAAACCTCAACCCAAACAAAACATCACAAAATACATGTGCATCCTCCTAGGAAAGATTGAGTTATAAATTATGCACAGTTTTCCATGTCTTTTGATGAATAACTGCACTTTTTACCTAGAAGCAGCTGATTCCAAAACAGAATACTGCTTTCTTGACATACAAATTTATTTATTTTTTTTTTATTTGCAGACTATGAGAAGACACAGAAATGAAGTTACAATTGAATTGCGGAAGGTGAGTCTGCTTTTGTTTATCAACTGTGTTACAGTGCTCTGGTGTCTTAACTAAGTATTTTTTTATAAGCTTTGCTTTATAGCCCCAAACTGCATAGAAAAGGTGTAAATTTGTTAAATACTAACTGCGGATTCTAATTTATTTTTCTCCAATTTGTGAAGCTCAGTACAGAATAGTACTGCTTTACTCCACTGTGTCACTTGGAAATAATCCATATTCAGTTTCTGTACCAGTTATTACAGTGGAGCTGTCAGCTGTTCAAATGTTTAAAATCTCTGAATAGGAAAAGGGAGAGTTTTAGCATTTAGAAAGTGAGGCTGTTCATTTATTTTGTCTTCTGAAAATTATTGCTTCCATGCTGTAAAGGGACTACATTTGGGGGTCAGGTTTTGGCTGTATTGGGTAAATGTCAGTATGGCTGGAAAGATCATGAGAGCTGATTTAGTTTACTGCTCTGCGTAATTAGAGCCTTTGTTACACCCTTGTCTTTCATAACTCTTCCAACAGCCTTTTTAGGCACCTCAACGACTTGCTCCTGAAGGATGTTTTACAAGCTAAGAGAAAGGGTAAACTTTTATTTGCTTTTGGGTACCTTCAATGCATTTGAGGACTTCATACTGACCCCTTTAGCTTTATCCTATGGAGACACCTTCAGTTCTTCACCCTTTTCTTGAACATTCTCTTTCCTGGATTTGACTTGTTGCTGCTCTCAGATCCAAATTGTCTATTTTTCTGGAAGTGTGGAAATCTGAAATGCTGCAGCTGAGTTTTAAATAGTATAGTGAATAGCAGTTCCTAACACACTACTCTTCTTTATATTAAGTATGTTGTTGACAGGCACATAGTCTGCATGTGCTTTGTACACTTCTTAGAGTACCACAAAGCAAATGTAGTTGTTTGTTTTATTTGCATAGTTAAATAAATGCAGATTTTTTTTTTTCCACATTTGACTTCTGTCTTCTGAATTACATCTGTTTTTTCTGGGTTTTCCCATTCTGTTCCCCAGTGTGTTTTAGGGCCTCTCCACCTTGGTATAACCTGTATTTTCTGTTATTTTCATTAATGACCTGATAAATGTTTAGTTTGAATATTCTCAGTATATCCCAGGCTCCTTTTGGTCTTACATTTGATGCTTATCTCCAGTTTGCCAGTTGAATCCTTGAAAGTTAAAGAGGTGCTTGCTTAGGAGTGCACACCCACCAAATTTCATCTTTTTTTTTTCTTTTTTCATTTTTTGCAAACTGAGAAGACAAAATCCTTATTAAAATCAAAGTGAAGACTGTAAATAGAAACTGTGTTGATAGAAATTGGCTTGACTTGTTTTTGAGAAATTTTGTCTGTACTTACCACCTGATTGTGTAGGAGCAACCAAAAAGTCTTGTGCTAGTATTTTTCTGGGATCCTTCTCTTCCTCTTGGAAGAAGGGACTTTGTTTTTTCAGGTCTTACAGAAAAACTTCTCTATCTCATTACATTATAAACAATAAATATTTCTAAGATTCATCCTGAGACTATAATAATTAGTCAGAGAAACCTAATTGGACCCAGATGACTGGTAAGTGATCAGCAATGGAAGTTTATGCTAACATGTCAGAGGCCCTCTTTGTTCAGAACTGGTGTAAAACTCGCTGTATAACTGTGAAATGTGTACTGGGAAGAGTCATTCATAACACTTGGGCAGCCTGTGCCTGCTAGCAAAGCAAACCTGTAAAAGATGGCTTAACTAATGCAGCATATCCTTATAAATCTCATTGAGGTGGAATGTGAGAATTCCAGTGCAATCTCTGGAGAAAACTTTGCAGTGCAAAGTGAGACTTTAAATTTTGAATTAATTCTTATAATAGGTTTTTCTAACAAGTCGCAATTTCAGTTTATTACAGAAGTGTGGTGGGGAGCAAGTCAGACACTTAAGGCAAGGGATTGTCCTGTGTGGAAGGAATCCAGCATGTGCCAGTAATATGTGAGTGAAAATGAGGAGGAAGTGTATGAGCTGCCAGTGACTTCTCACTGGAAACTGCACATGCAAAGATCAGTTACACATTTAGAGGAGAAGCCTGAGCACTGGACATAGGTCAGATTGTAAATCAAGAGTGACCAGCAGCTTAAGCATTCTTAAATGCAGAAATTGGTGTTCTTCTGGAGTGTTGATTAAACATCTTCACTCCAGAGACCAGAAAAAGTCTGTTTTAATAATAAATTCAGTGTGTGTCAACTCAGTGGGTGCTGGTGGGCAGCTGGTTTGCTGTGGAAGCTCTGCAGAAGATGAGACTCTGTACCATTGCTTCTGGTACAGAATTGAGACTTAAATGCTAAGGGATATGCTTTATCAAGTTCAAGCAGTGGAAAAGATAAGTTGTAGTATCATTGCTTCAGCCTTTACAGTTAACACTGCTGCTCTAGCCTGAGTGTGCCAAATTCAGGAAACTTTTGGCATGACCTTAGTAATCCACCAGTGCCTCTTCAAAGGAAGGAGATGTCTTCTCTTCATCCCAGCTACCCAGATGCTGCATGTACACCTGGCTTTGAAGAAAAGAGATGAATTGAGTGTATTCTTGATCTGTACAGTTGAAGCACTACATAGTTACAGGTTTGTCTTCTGAATCAATGTGGATATAAATATTAAATGAATGGATCTGATGAAATTGCTCACATCTCAGTTTGGTAAGATGGAATAAATAAAAAATCACAGCTTTGAACAGTAGTAAACAGTTTCTGCATGCATCAGTGTGAGGTGTTTATTCTCTTGAAATTACAGACATCAAGGTGCATTTGCAACACATTCTGTGTTTCAAGAATATATTATCTCTACTCACTATCTTCACACCACAACCCTCATTCAGGAAGAAACTATTTTTTCCTTGTTTTTTTATTTCCTAATCATTTATTATTTGTTCAAGAATTTAATTAACAAAGATATCTGACATGAAAAGGTAGTCTGGCAGATTCCAGGTTGAGGCATGAGGCATCATGAGCCAGTCAGATGACACTCATGGTCTGGCTTTACTGATTCCAGATTTGGCTTTTGTGTTCTGTGCATTTTGAGAATTAATCTACTACATTTCTGGAAAGATAATCTTGGTCTCTAATTACTTGTACAGCAGCAGGTCTGAGAGCTTAAACAATAGCCGTCTCCCTTTCCTTACAGATAATTGTGTCAGTTTTGACACTGTCAGTGTCAGGTGGTGGAGACTGTACTAGGATTTAGAATATAAAACCTTTCAGTGCAGTGTCTTGGTGAAGTCTGATTTAGAGTGTTTATCACTTGGTTTCAGCATCCCAGAAACCTGAAGGCTGCTCTGTTAGTAACAGGGACCCTGGAATTAATTGGCTTAATCTGTTAGTTTCAGTCTAAAGGGGTGTATGGTAGATGAGCAATAGTTAGGATTCAGTTTAAGATTCTGTATCTAAATGAATCCTGTTACTCCGTTGCTCTGAAACATCCTTTGATTCTGGATGCTTGGCTTTCTCTTAGGATGAAGTTTGACTTGAGCTACTTGTGTTCCTAAGAAAGGTAGTCCTTACCTGGGTCAATGATGTGGTCATTTGAGTTAGATGTCACCCTTCAAAGGAAGCCTTAGCACTCCTAACCTCAGCAGAAACACAGGATACCGTCCTGATAACTGGAATCTTAAGAACTTCCATGACAAGGTTTATTTTTGGCTTTCTTGGCAAACTCAGCTGCCCCTGAGAGCTCATAGACATGAGCTCATGAAAGCTCTAATTGCCAATTAAGTTTGGTGCAAGGCAAAGCAATTATTTGCTAAATAAGTGATGGATTAAAGAGTCATGGGCATATGTCTTTTTTTATCTCTTTCCCTGGCATACTGTACTTGTTTCTACTCTGATATGTCTTAAATAAGATTGCTTATGTCCATGGTAGCTCCTGAATTAAAGTAGAAGACTCCTTGAAGACAGGAATTGATCTTCATGTTGCTGGGAGTGCTAGGGTGGAAAAAAATCATTGTTCTGATTCTCAGCAAGTCTGAAAATGCAAAAGAAAGAAAATACTTTGTTTCAGGATTGTGAAACATAGCAGTTAAGTGTCTTTTCCAGTTGAGTATGTATGTATAGCTTTTCATTCAGTGTATAGAACATATTTCGTACATAATATAAGTTTGCCAGTTTGAAACATGACTACCCTGACAGGAGCACTGAAGCACTCTTAGTGTGTTCTTCTGGAGGCTTCCCTATCTAGTGTTAGTAGCACAAATTCTTGGAAAAGAATTTGCATTTACCCTGCCTCAACTGATCATTAAAAAAAAAAAAAAAAAAACAACCCTAAGAGGAAAATTACATTACTAATGGTTTCTTTTAGAGGCTTAGTTGAAAAGGGCTATGAAGAAGTTCTTTGGAGGCTTGCTTGAATCCATTTTGGTGAGATCTTGCTGTTCCCTGACTTAAGAGGTCTCAATCTTTGCAATCCATGCTTAGGGCTTAGGTTGTACACTGGTGTATACTTAGTTTTAGTCAATCTGCTCCTCTTCTGAGACAGATGAGCACTAATTGAACAGGATCATTATGATTGCCCTTTGTTGTCACAAAGGTGAATTAGGAGAACTCAAATGTAGGAAAATTGCCTGTGTCTTCTAACTGTGTGTCTTGTAGCTGTGTGCTTTATCTGAAGAAGAATCTTGGAATCTGACTTGGAATCAGTGGTAGCTTAAAAGAGATGTCCAGAAAACCTGAATCTACCTCCATCACTGTCTTGAACCCTTAGTCTTTCTTTGGATGTAATTGCAGGGACAAGAGCTGCTTGTTGTCACCTATGAGTGTATCTAATACTGGCTAGCATTAGGAACTCCAGTTTCTAATGTTGAATTGTTCTTGTAGTTCTGCTTTTTGTCCTCAGAAGACTCAGACATAATTAACTTTTGTGCCACAAGAACTTTTACTGGATACTGAGTTCCTAAACTTTCCCCTGACCTGAAGAAACATTTTATAATGCTATTTGTTACCTGCAGGCAAAGATTTTATTGTTAATTTCTTTTCCCTTTTAATCTTGAAGCCTCACAATAGCTGACACTCTTCACAGAGCTTTCCTGCATGTCCAGTTCTGAAAAATATGTAGGTATTCATATTTGACACCTTTGACAGTTCCCTTAGACATCCCATTGGCCATGTCCCCTAGTACTAAGTGCAGTGCAGCACAGAGCTTTTTGGATGTTTCCTTTACCCACAAGGAGTCTTCTGTTACATCATGTTTTTGAACATTTGAAACTTGCTTGCATTGGTCTATATATTTTTTTTTAATTCTGTGGCCATCTTCCAAGAAGATAAAAAGTACCAGGATGTGCAGGACTTGCATACTTACTGTTCACGTAGCTTGACCATCCCAGTCAGTGAAGCAAATGATGGGCATCTGTCATAAAAACTGGCCAAGAAAGTGCAGTCCTGCTATTATTACTGTTATCTATTTGTTTGGCAAGTTTACCAATGCCTTTTGTTTGTACAGAAATCTTTGTAGGCTGCTGTAGTGGGATCTCTACCAGAATGTTGGCAATGTTTAATGACCAGCAGTCGGCACCTGTTTAAGAACTTCCATACTTACTGTACACAGCACATGGCTCAGGCAGTGTTGAGGATCTTCCCTTTAGAAGGAGACCTGCTGAATTTTGTTTGTGACAAGGTTTTACCCTTCATCAGACATACCACCGATGCCTTTACCTTTGAAAAGGCTCTCTTGCCCAGCTTTGAATGGGACAGCTGTGTGTGTTCATTTGTCCTTGTTTGCACCACAGGATCCTGCAGAGGAGGCTGGTGCTTTAATTTAGGCAAAACCTTTTTGACTTTGCTACATTATGTCAAAATACAAGCATTTTAAAGCCACGGCATGCTGCAAATCATCTTTTACCTTATGTCGGAGAATGATTGGCCTGTCAAATTATTGGAGAGAGCAGTTTAGCTGTCCAGGGATTGTACACTTTTGCAGATGGACTGAGCTTTTTCAAATAGCCTTAGAGACAACTGTTTAGGACTGAAAGGTTTTGTGAACACTTTGACTTTAGAAGAAATGTTAATTAGAATAGAAATTTTTAGTACTTCTCAGTAAGTAGTAGCCTCTCTGCCTCAGGTTGCTGTGGAAGCTCCTCTATATTGTTTCAACCCAGCCACCTGCACACAGTGAGCAGCTACAGGAGCATGCTTTTTCCTTCTTTCCTTGGCTGAGGTAATTTTTTTCTGGAGCAAATGACACCATATGACTGATGGCCTGAAGACATTGCCTGCACTCACAGAATTGCAGGATCATTCTGTGGTCAGGTACGTCCTGTGAAGTTTCTTTCTCTCTCTTAAGGGAGTGTAATATCTTGGCCTTAGAATATGGTCTGTTACTCATAATTATTTTGGTTAAGGTTAACAGCAGAAGGTATTCTTTGAGGTATGGTCCTGGTGCTGAAGGATTGATTAGTTGTGTGTGCAGGTATAGAAGGCTGGAACAGGGGAGAACCAGGCTCTGGTTCAGCTCAGTGTCTGGTGTGGGAAAACCAGGTAAATACATTACAGGTCTTTATGGTGAATCCATCAGTTAATGCCTTCCTGCCTGATGCAGTTTGTCTGCATGATACTGCTTTCTCAGTGTTTAACTGTGCTCCTTTCCATCTTCCCTCTCTTCAGATCCACTTGACAACAAACTGCCTGTGGTGCTTGTCAGTATGGACGTGATACATTTATGCAGCCATTATTGTATGGCTCTGGAGAGGCTGCCACAGCCAGTCTAGATGGTCTTGTGCACTCTTTGAGGATCTTGTTTCTGTTCTTAAAACTTCACTAAAATTAAACTGTGCCAAGTCTGTGGGATGTTGTCTTCTCCTTTAAAGGGTTATTCTCAAGCTTGTTTGTTGTTCTAGTTTTGTCTTACCTGAAAAAAAAAAAAAAAATTGAGAGGATTTCAAACTTGTTTTTAGTTCTTTCTAAGGTGTCTGGAAGGTAAGCAAGTACCAAAAATTTTGGACCTGGAATTGCTGTTTTTCGTAACACAAAATAAAATATTGGGGACCCTTCAACACATCATTCTGTTTAGAGGGCTTTTTTACATATTACAAACAAGGTGTTGTGTAATAAATCTCTTTGAGTACTGTGGTTATCAGGTAATTTGAGACTGAAAAGCCTGCCTTTCCTTGCTAGTATATTAGATTTCTTCTAGATGTTAGAGCTAACTCTTCCTCTTTTTCAACATTTTGCATCACTAAAGAATTAACTCTTAATTAGCTTATTAAAAAAACCTCAAAAATAAAAAGGTGTATATATATCACCTCTCTATCTCTCTCACTATATATATATATATATATATATCTCAGATATATATACTGCATCATCATCTTCCATTGCCCCTTCTGTCTTTGTACCTCTAGACATACCAAACAAAATATCAAGTCTAAAATTTAGATTATGCCATTTCATAGTTTTGGTATAATACTTTTAATATATTTTATATTTGCAAAAAGATATAAACAATTGATAATTTATTTTCTTTCTTTGTAAATTACTGTTTTATGTCTTCAAATTCACTAAATTAGGTATGTTAAAATGGAATATTAAATGGGTATTTTACTACTGAAAGGATAATTTTATTATGTTATTATTCCTTAAAGGAGCTAAGACTGGAGGGTGTCTTGTTTTAAGTCAGAAATTAGGCTAAGATTGTGAGTGGGAAATACTGCAAGTGCCAGTGTGCATGGAGCATGCTGCTTTACACAGAAAGCACAAATAGATGTGACCAGGGAGCTTCAAAACAGGTTTAGCCGAAAAATAATACACTGAAAAAGAATTTCTGTTATGCATGGCTAAATGTTAATGCCATGCAGAGCTATGAGTATTGTGAATGCCTGTTAGAAAACTGATCCCCAGACTGTAAGTTTTAATTAATTCAAATGTCATGGATTGTCATAGATCTGTCTGATTAGCAAGCTGCCAGATTCTTACAGCTAAAATACTGCAAATTCTATTTGCAGTTACAAAATGCCTTTAAAAAAAGGCAACCTTATCTATACTTACAGGTTGAAAGGGCCCATTGTGTATCACCACCCTGTACTAATACATATTAAAAGTGGCTTTATTTTTTGTCATTTCTTTACAGAACAAAAGAGATGAACATCTTTTGAAAAAAAGAAATGTTCCTCAAGAGGAAAGCTTAGAAGATTCTGATGTTGATGCTGACTTCAAAGCAGTAAGTTCCTTGATTCTGGAATTATTTTTAAAACTTCGGTGGTGTCTCTAAATAATGTGTTCTGTTATCTTGCAGTTATTTGAAAGCAGATTTATTAACTGATACACTGTTAAAATAAGTTTACTTGTATTAAATGTTTAAGAAAGCTATAATTTATCAGCAAAATTATTAAAACTCTTTTTTTTCTTTTCAAGCAAAATGTAACACTAGAAGCTATACTGCAGGTATGTTATGTTGAACTTTTTTTTTTTAACTAGAAGGGTGTGTTCTGTGCATTTTTAATTTTTACTGGGTTTTACAATTATTTTTTCAGAACGCTACAAGTGACAACCCAGTGATCCAACTGAGTGCTGTCCAAGCTGCAAGGTAAAAATAAAGAAAGATACAGAAACATAATTTGTACACATTTTTTGTTATGAAAGTTACTTACTTTTACTTTTGATTTCACAGAAAACTCCTATCCAGTGACAGAAATCCACCTATTGATGACTTAATAAAATCTGGAATTTTACCAATTTTGGTAAAATGCCTAGAAAGGGATGATAAGTAAGTATTCTTTTAAAAATCTTCGCTGTTGCTGGAAGTTTGCATTAAAAAAAAATAAAAATCATTGTTTTAAATGAATCTGAGGATTGCAGCACCATATAATCTGACAAGTGGATCACATTCATGATGATAAATCACAAATTCTCCAGGAATATTTATTCTGCCACTGAAATGTCATTTAATTTTTCAGAGCTTGTTCGAGCATTTCCAGCTCATGGTGAAAACCTTACTACATTTCTCATTGGTTTTGAATATTTCAGCCTTTTACCAGCTGTTCTTAAGAAATCCGCCACAGATTTGTTGTGTGTGTTTGCAGGAAGGCAGAGAACATGCCTGGTTGTGAACAGGGGTCTTTTCCAGAATACATTTGTCTTTTCCATTACAATTATTAGCTTAAGTTCCTGGTTTCTTCTCACTGCAAGGTGTGCTTCCTTCTGACTCTCTGCTGCTCTCTTATGTGATGGTAGAACATGGTGGGCATGCTGAGTCTTTATAGGAAAATAAAGAGCTTCAGTAAAGAAGATAGAGAACACTGAGCATATAGCTGCAAGCATTTAATGACATGTAAGAAACAAAAACATGCCATATTCAACAAATCTTGAGCCCCTGATTCAGACAGATAGGGGTTAACACAATTGAGGTAAATATTTTAGCCTGTCTTTGATCTCAGGCAGACATGCATGTATTTATAGTATTTCCATTTTCAGTGTTATTTCTGCAGCTATGAGAGCTAGGAACTTCAAAAATATGGTTTGGTATTTTTGGAATATTTTGATGGCTGCAAAACTACAAACTGCGAGTAGGATTTTTTTTTTCCAGCTTGTTTAACAAAACAGTTGCTTAGAAGGCAGCTGACAATAACATTCAAATCAGGAAGGCATTTTAAAATGGGTCATGAACGCTTGTCTGCTCTAGAAGTAGATGGTTCAGTGCTTTGCAAATTCTTTTAATTTGAATCTTCTGCTAGTTTTTGTATGATTTACCCTTGTAAATGTTTAATAAATCTTTCAGAATTGAACTCTGGTTTTTTTAAAGTCCTTTTAATCGTGATTGCTATATAATATTTAGCAGAGTTAAACTCTGAAAAGATTTTGCATAACAAATCATTAAAGCTGTTGTTCATGTTATACTTGAAAACTTATCACAAGAGAAAGAAAAAAGGGCTTAACCTAAAACTAGAGCTTTAATGCATTTGCTCCTACTATTTAGAGATTTATAGGTAGCTGCTGACAGGTACAGTTTGTTTTTACCTCCTGTTTAATTCTTTTGCAATCCCATCCCCATTAAATCCTCAAATTGCTTTTGAGATTAATACACAAAAAAATTTAAAATAAGCATGTACTTATGACTATATATAAAATACTACTGATAAAGACACAGAACCTATGGAAATGAAACAGTCACCTGACAGTAAGTAAATATTCTTCCTAAATCCAGACACTTACAGTTGTGCTAACGACTGTGGGCTGTAAAATCTTGTGTAGCTTGTGTAGCTTCTTTAACTTTCAGTATTTGCTTGAACAGCAGTTTTCATGCAAACTGTTTTACTTAAACTGCTGTTGGCATAGACAACAGTTGACAGACATCTTGGAAGAGATGTTCTTCCCACTTTCATGACATTTGTAACTCATTTTATCTGTATTTAATAAATCAGGTGTGATGCTGTCTTTTCATACTGATTCTAGATCTTTCCCCTGTCTGTGATGGTTCAGAAAAATATCTGTATCCAATCCACCAGCTTGCATTTGGTCTGGAATGTAATGTTGGAAGAATCAAGTTTAATTGGTTGTTCGGTTTTGTTGGTTTTTGGTTTTTTTAATGCTAATATTAATTCATAATGATGGATGGTTTACAAGAGGTCACAGAATGCAAGATCTCTTTTTTCTTACAGCTTTTCCCCTGAAAAGTCCAGGCTTAGATGTTGGGGTTTTTAAAATTTTAGCCCAGCAGTACTGCCTAAATGTAGAGTGTTTTAGATAGATACAGCTAGTAATATTGAAGTGAACCATAAAATTGTCTTCAGATCATGTTTCAACTTACTGGTATTTCATTACAGTCCTTCATTACAATTTGAAGCTGCATGGGCATTGACTAACATAGCATCAGGCACCTCGGCACAGACTCAAGCTGTTGTACAGTCGAGTAAGTATTGCAGCTTTGGGTTTTTTGGGGAGGAGGCAGTGGGAGTAGATACTGTGGAGAAAAAGAAAGTATTTGGATAACAAATGCCATTTCTTATCAATACCATCGAAGTAATAAATACATGTTTGTCTGAAAAATTTATCGAAGATTTCTGAAAGATTTCTGTATTTGCTCTTAAACATTTATCTGCTTGTCACTAGCAATTAATGTTAAGGATCCCAGACAGGATTTTCCCATAAAGAAGAGATAGAGGATGACAGATGATACAATAACTGACAAAAATCTAAGTAGTTTCTCATTCTTGGTTTGATTTCTGAAATCATGTGCCATTAATTGCTCTGTGGCTAGCACTTAAGTTAGGAATTAATTCTTTCTGCCTCAAAGCTGTGTTCATAAATCTTACTAAAGTTTTTGAAATACAGTTATGTAAAGTTACACATCTCTAAATACATCGTTAAGAAAATGACCATCTTTTCCTTGTCTGTATGATTAGTCTCTCCTGTACATGCAAGTTAGTTGTGCTGCTTTTGTTTCTTGTTTGACCAGGCAGTGAGAAAGGAAAGAAGCTGTCTTGACTTACTCATTCTTGTTTTTATATGGGAAAATGGTGACTTAGTTATTTGATTTTTTTAAAGTGTATGAACCTGCCTTTCAAATGAAAATGCTGGTTTGTATGTTTTCATGGCTAATAACTGAACAATTATTGTATTCTATATCGTTAAGATATTGGAGCAATAGAATAATAACAACAACAATTATTATTATTATTACTACTACTACTACTACTACTACTACTGCTGCTGCTATACTCCAAAATAAGATTTGGATAAAATTATCTTACCAAAATGAGCTTTAGATAAATATCCAAAAGCTTTTAAAAAAAAAAATATTATCTTGAATTTGTTTCAAAAATTCCTGATGTTATTTGGACACCTCTGTTTTTAGATTGCTTTTCTGGTGTCTAAGTACCTTTGAAAATCTACTCTCAAGTTTTTTCTTCTTTCTCAACTTGTTCATTGGTTAGTCATTGTTTTCTTTCTTTTTCGTGTCCTACAATGTTGTCCTGTTTGAATGAAGCTAACAGAAAGGATGTTTATAGTATTAGCTTTGTAGGAAAAAAATCTCAAAGTAAAAATTAAAAGTAGAATAAAAGTATATACAGCACAACTAAAAGCATTGTTGTGACCTGAACAATTTCTAGAAGTTTAAGTTGGGACATATTTCTCTCAAAATCTGTTTAATTAATGCTTGAAAAGAAGAAAATGTGCTAAGTGACTTCAGAGAATCAAAAAGCATTTTACTCATGAAGAGAAAACAGATGAAGTTTAGTCTGAAAGTCTTGCTGCTTTGACTGGGAGATTGACCAAGGGAAAAGAGTCTCCCAGCCCCTCTCCCTTTAGATAAGGAAGGGTTTGAGGAAACAAAGCAATAGACCCTTGCAGCTACAGAAGAGGTTGATGCAGCCTTAATACAAAAGAAGGCGGCATCCTGCAATCAGGAGGGACAGATGGTACTTGGAAGGCCCAGTAAAAGAGGAGAAGTACTATATGCACAGAACAGCTCTTGGCAGGAGCCAGTTTGGAGCACGAATAATTAATTTTTTGCGAGTGGTAGGTCAGATAACCTCAACTCATGCTCTCTCAGGTTGTCTTCCTGCCTGAGTGCTATTATGAAGTAGCTTCTTTCCTGGTTTTGAAAGCATACCAGGATTGCAGTGTGATATAAACTACATAGTTGACCCTCTTCTCTGAAAAATGTTGAATGCATATATAGCTGAATTGTAACCTCAGTAATTGCTGAGAAGGAAGCTAAAATATTCCACTTGAGCTAATGGTAGTGGGATGATTATTACAAGAGTGAGTGTTCTTAAGCAACAGTGTGTTGCTGTCCCTGCTTGTCAGTTATAGGCAATGGCTGAATCACTCATCTAGGGTGGGGAAGGAATTTTAGGTTGTCTTTATTCTTCATTGCTCTGTATTTTTCAGGAAAATACATCAGAGGTTTTTGTCTTATTATCACTTTACATTATCAACACAGTATTGATTCACAGTTGCTCACAAACTGTGTTGAATTTTTTAAAAATTTGTGAAGCTATTTCTGCAAGAAAAAATATTCTTTAACAGTATATAAATTGATCTAGTTTATTCAGACTATAGGATGAGTATGATCATATATAGATGTAAAAAACTGCTGCACGAATCACTGTCTTTCAAACAGTATGGGTTGTTTAAAGGAAAACAGTGCATGGGAATAGTAGTGGGATGGTTCCTTAGCTCTATCAAATATATTTAATTCCACAGAGAATGATATCTAAAATCAGTACCACTTCCTTAATTTGGTATGTTTCTGGCATTATATAAGAGCAAATTAAAACATGTCTTGGGACTGGCAGATGGATGTAAATCTTCACTGCATATGGAAACTAACTATAGCCACCCCCTGGGAGGAAGCTATTTTCTTGAAGTCAAGATATGAAGCACGTTTGCACAAGTAGGCATGTCATTCTGCTTGGTATGAGTTGTGATCCTGGATAACTGGAAAATCTGAATTACCAGGACATGCAACCTCACACCTGCATATTTGAGGGTCTGCCTGTCACTTTGAGAAACACAAGAAAATGTTTAAATGTGGAGAGCATTGTTGATTAATAATTGTATTCTGAAGTCTATTTTTCCCTTCTCTAGATATTTATAGAAATGTTCAACTCAGGTTTTGTGCACTCTTCATAACAGAAACATGTATAAGTGTAAATCAGTGAAAATGTTGCTCATATACCAAGGTCCAATATTAAATCCAGTCTTTACATTCTGCAGATGCAGTACCCCTCTTCTTGAGACTACTTCATTCACCGCACCAAAATGTTTGTGAGCAAGCTGTCTGGGCTCTTGGAAATATTATAGGTAAGTTCTTATTTTGATGACTTGAATTCAGGGAGCATTTCATTTGAGAACTTGACTTTTTGAACATTGGCATTATCATAAAGAGACTATGTTTCCTCTGAATTCTGTGTCTTGATACAATTTTTTTAAAAGTACATAATATGGCCAGAATTACATACATACCTCCTGGTTTTTTCCTAAATAATAGTATCAAAAATATAAACAGGATAAATTTTGTGTTTCCTAAAATATACATACATAACTTTACGTATGTATATTTAATTAAATATGACCTTTTAGTAGTAGACTATTGGTGAGGAAACATAGAATTTCAGTATCCCAACATGTCATTGCATACATTTCAAGATTTTCCATTTTTAATGTAATTTCTTTTGCAACAATTTTCATTTCCGTAGGTGATGGTCCTCAGTGTAGAGATTATGTCATATCACTGGGAGTTGTCAAACCTCTTCTGTCCTTCATCAATCCCTCCATTCCCATCACCTTCCTTCGGAACGTCACATGGGTCATTGTAAATCTCTGCAGGAATAAGGACCCCCCACCGCCTATGGAGACAGTTCAGGAGGTAAATAAAGAATTATGAGACAGATAATGTTTTATACTCTGGGCTGAAGGCCAAATGTTTTACATTGTCATACTATGAATTTTCGCATGTTTTTTGTCACTGCACATGTGTTGTGCCACTCTGCCATTTGTAGAAATGAAATAATTTGACCAATTTGGTGGTTCTTGCTACAGCTGTAATAAAGGTATTTGTAACGTCTGAATCTGGGTAAGACTAAAGTGATGAGCTATACAACAAAAAATGAACACATTAGAAAGCATTCAAATACTCAGCATTATATGTTTTCACTAAAAAAAAAGCTACAATGTGATTCTGTATGTAGAGGAATTCAAATGTAATTACTTTTAGCAAGAGTAATTGTAAGTAACTTGTGGCATGTAGTGTGGTTTGTGTTTCGATTCAGTGTGCACATGCAGTCAATGCCAAGTCCAAACCTGAGCAGAAATTCTGAAAATCTTTTTAAACTGGTGAACAGAGCAAATGCTTGCTTGACAGGGTCAGCACAGTTAGTAAAATGGAGCTATTTGACTAGAACTGTAATTGTAAGTTCTTGATTTTAAGATAAATTCAAAAGTGTAGATAAAATTTTTGAAGCCATGTGAAGTGTGTTACTGTTAACAGCTAAACTTCAATGAAATATTAAAAATTGAGCAGAGAAACAGGGAAACTTTTACAAGTAATGCTTTACTAAATAAAACACTCTGTTCAAAGCAGTTTTATCACAGCCCAGTTTTATCCATATGTGATTATAGAAAATTAAACTTTAATCCAAGATGTTTATAAATTGATATTGGGCTAAAAATTTTTGTGTGTGATAACAAAGCTTTTAAAATAACAGCAGGGAGACTTATTTGTGTTATTTGCTTGTTTTCCCTCAAAATACAGTCTACATTCTGTGTCTGGAATATAGTACTGTCTCATATTTTCACAAATTTGAAATACAGCTAATACAGATATTTTTATACATACTTAGAGGGAATGACCAGCTGCTGGAATGTGTGTAATTACAATATACTAAAGCAGACTCAAGATAAGCTTTGTGATTGCAATACTTGGATTCATAATTTTACAACCAATTTTGTTCTACTGTAATGACTGATGGACTTCTTTTCAGATTCTGCCAGCATTGTGTGTTCTCATTTACCATACAGATATAAACGTAAGTAATTTCTAAAGTTCTAGATATTTAGATTCTTTGTTTTCTCTAGAAAGTTAATGCTGCAGGATTGTGTTAAGGTAGTAAACTTGGGTTTGTGTGTTAATTTATGTGTAATTAAGTGATAAATGCATAATTAAATATAAAGACTAATGTAATTGTAGTCATTCAGAGCATGAAAAAGAAAGTGAAAATACCATTTCTGAAATACCTTTTGTAAAAGGTGGCATTTTTTATCCTGCACATTTGAAATAGCATTAAAAAATCCTGTCTTGAATTGAACACTAGAAAATTAAAATGCCAGCTTTACCATCAGCTGCACTTTAATTCTGCCCCAATTTATAATTTTGCATAGATGATATATAATAGATGTAAAAAAAATTACTTGTAATTCTATATATCGGTCCAGTCAAATATTGTGATCATAAGGGTAAGCCTGACTTCTGTAACCTGTTGGGTGCCTGGCTTTGCAACATTTAATTAAAGAAATTGCATATAAAAATATATTTAAACAAACAGCAATAAACTATTGTTTTGTGGCACCTTTGACAACCTTCATGTTTTTAATACTAAACCTTCAGTATTTCCCACATTCCTGATTCATGAGCTTACCTGTATTTTTCCAAGTAATGTCCTAGGGAGTGGATTTACCTCATGAAGCCTTATATACTGGGACTTCAGGACAAAGATCTGTGTAACTGAGGGTTACTGAGCTGCTTTTCTCCTCCTTTTATCAGGACTTTGTAATCCCTATAGTGATATTTTAGCTTAGGGAAGAAGGAATTGATCCCTTTTCTTGAGTTTGGGGATAAAATAAAGCATAAGATTGGTGGGACTGCCATTTGTTAGTTGAACACTGTAGTAGCAGTGTTTCTGCTGCCTTTTTAATGGTGAAGTGGGCTTGTCTCAACAAAATATTTGTACAGTTTAAGCTGGGATTTTGCCAGGGTTTTCCCAGTGTAATGTGAGTGGGAGACAGCACATGGTGACTTTTCAATGAGTAATTTGGACAAAGCTGAACAGAATTCATTGCAAAAACAAATATACTTCTAACCTGTAGGCTTTTCTTCCCTGCCAAATTTTAAAGCTTTTTGCAAGCAATAATTGTATGAGAGCTTATTGATGTAGGTATGAGACTGTGATGCCAGGTTTTGACTGATCTCAATCAGGGTGTCTGTCATTTTGATCCTGAGAGTCAGGTGGTAGTTTGGAGGTACCAGTCTGGTCCCAGCCTCTCCGTACTGGAGCAGCAAACCTATCTTTGGAGATGAGTCAGTGATGCAGGTAGGTCAGCCCACAGTCCTGTGAGCACTTCTGGCGGCTGCTGCTCTCGTCACCAGCAGGGCTATGGGGCAGCAAACTGGTCAGGCACCATCTCTCACTGCTTCTGCTGCCATAGTGGCTCCACTGCAGCACGTTCTGCTGTCCCTGCGGCACAGGAGGTGAGGGCAGCAGCAGGCTGTGGCAGGAAAGCCTTTGGGCTGTGCTGGCTGGCATCCGGAGCTGGTGGCAGCAGCCTGTGGGTCAGGACTCTGAAGTCCTTCCTGTGTTCTAGTAGTGCAGTATTCAGCTGTTCTCATAGCTGGAAATTTTAAATTGGTATCTGTTTTAAAAGTAGGCTAGATCTAGGTATCTCAACAGATTATGTCCTTAGTGGGGTCCAGATTTCTTTTCCTGCAGTTCCTAACATCCTCTCTATGTAATGTGATATCCTTCTCTGCTGGCTTTGTTTCTGCTTCAGGAACTACCGTTCAGTTACTAACTTTTCTACCTGTCTATTTTTGAGGGCTGTCTAATCATCCTTATCAAGTCATCAGTGACTTTTTACTTTAAGATTCTCAGATGGCCCTGCATGATAGGCATTTCTCTGTGGGTTTTGCTTTGCTTGAACACTTCAACAGTTGCCACATTACAATAGTTGCTAGTTCTTCAGTTGGTATAAGAACTCCTTTCCCTTGCTGTGTTTTTTATTCTTAATATGAAGGCAGGAAAAGGCATACATCCAGACTTGTTTGCAGTTTCACTTCAGAACTGCAATATGGATCATAAATGCTAAGATGTCACATGGATTAAAAACTGAAGGAAATTCATGTATTCCATAATCATAAGATAGCACAGATAACAAATTACAGCTATGCTAAGGAGGCTGTATTGGTATTTTCTTCAGAAAGTTACTAGTATAACTACTTACTGAGCTGGTTGTCTATCTTGGAAATGCAAATCAAGCCCAACCATTTACCTTTGTGAGATGATATATGCTGTCACTGTATGCACCAAAATGTGGTATTTAATTAAAAAGGAATTTGAGAGGACATAATTGAGAAATTACTCTGATGGAACAAACAGCCCTGGTTTTCATAGTTTTACATAATAATCTAACATATTACTGATTACATCTCATCACAATCATGTTTAAGTTTTTCCTATAACTAAATTGCATGTTTTCCTCTCTCCACCCCCAGATAAGTGGAATGTTGTTCACTAAATTAAGCTTTCATTATACATATTTTTCTGTTCAACGTGTAACCCGTGTTCTCTCCAATTTGTAGATTCTTGTGGACACTGTTTGGGCTTTGTCCTACTTAACAGATGGTGGAAACGAACAGATACAAATGGTGATTGATTCGGGAGTTGTACCTTTTCTAGTTCCCCTTCTGAGTCATCAGGAGGTTAAAGTTCAAGTAAGTCTGATTCAGTTATACTTGAATAGTCCTTTGTATGCTGTTTGCTAAAAATTTGTGCCTTAGAGTATTTATTAGTGGGATTAGTGAGATGAACATTTATAGCTACATTTTGTTCAGGTAAAACTGAAGAAAAAATGTTACCTACAATGGGGAAAAATAGTAAAAAGAAAGCTCAAGCAAAGCAGTGGTAACACAGTTTTAAGTAAAGTGTCAGGTTAAACATTAACTTCTGTTATGTGCCTATGGAAGATACCTTCTTTTTCTAGTCCTAAAATATTTAATGACAACAGATTTTGTGTTTTCCAGAACTCAAGTAATATGCACTCTTTCCGGTGCTTCATACATGGTTGTGCATATTCTATCTGAATAGCTCATGGAAATCAGTATTTTGGAATCTTTACAGTATGGAAATATTTGCAAATGCTGAGTCCTTTTAGTAAATTTGTAATTAGGTGTGAAAGGTTTACTGAGCTTACTTGATTAATTTTGAAGACAGTATGAAACTAAAAGTTATTTAATGTGTACTGGGTTTTTTATGAACCATTCGCTGTAATAGGGAGATCTTCTGTGTATGTGTGCATTTGACGTGTTTGTTTAGTTTGTACTTTGGATGAGATTTGGCTGTCTTGAAATTTGTCAGACCAGTTCACTTGATGAAAGAAGTCTCTCCAGTATTCTGTCACTTGTATAGCATTTACTGACCAATACATAAAGATGTAAAGTCTGTTTCTGAAATCACCTGAGACTCAGTAAGTAGTCATGAGGTTTTGAATGCCTTAGTGGGGAGCTGAATGGGAGAGGTGAGCAACCTCAGCAGACACAGAGCCTAGAAGCTGTTGTTGGAATTGCAACACAGATCAGGTACATGATGAATTAATCTTCTAAGGTTTTAATATTCTTTTAGTTTGTAATCTTTGCACTGCAAAGCTGTGCATTTATTCTGTGATGTACTGTGTCTTTTGATGAAACAATATCCATTGTTTACACCCATGATGTAGTTCAGAAGATGAAGTGCTAAATTATATTTTGCAAACTGTTTTTATAAAGAGACATCTTAAAATGATCTTTGTTATTTCGTAAGTTACAGCAATGTCTTTAACATGCAATTTTTTTTCCTTCCCACTTTGGATATTCAGACAGCAGCACTGAGAGCAGTAGGCAACATAGTAACTGGTACTGATGAGCAGACACAAGTTGTTCTCAATTGTGATGTTTTGTCTTATTTCCCACATCTCCTGACGCATCCAAAAGAGAAGATAAACAAGGTATGATTTGCTTCTTTCTAACTTAGTATGTTTTTAAGAAATAAAACAGTAGCCTGTGGAATATTACAAGAATAATTTCCTACAGCTATTATTTTTGGCGTGTGAGCAATTTTGTATAAAGATGCAGCCTTTGAGGGTGGAGCTTAATTAGGACTGAAACCAGAAAGCCATAGTGAGTATCCATGCATTGGTGTTGATGCCTTGTGCTTTCTGGGAGGACTGAAGGGTTTTGCTTTGAAGTGACATAACTTTTATTCATTTGCAAAGTGAGTAACTGGCTGACTTCAGTTACAGTTTTTCATCATTTTAGTTGAGTCCAGTGAATTAGTTGCATAAGACTGATCCAGTTTTCCCACTCCACCTTTTCACAGTGAAGTTTGTTCACTTGTTCATCTTCACCTTCAGGGAAGGAGGGTGTATCACTGTCCTTTCCTAAAATTGTCTCTGTATTTCATCTCCTTCCTTTTGGCAGAAATAACTTGACTGCTGCAAGGATTGGGTGGAATAAGGAGAGTTTGATGAAAGTGATCAGTGCCTCCTTTTCCAGAGCTGGATTTCATGTTATCTGGGTTTTTTAAGTCATTGTGCCACCCTCCACTGCAAAGATGGTCTGACTTTTTTGTTTGGAATATGAGTCCCCCATATAGTGTACCATTGAGGAGAAATCTATTTGTGAAGAATCTGTTTCTTCAGGCGCTGTCATCTGTAAAGATCTCTGAAGAAGTTATCTTTGACAGTCAAACTGATGTGATTTATTTTTGCCTGCCCTCTTAACTCTTACAAAAGAATGATGAACTCTTTTGAATGCCAAGAAATTATTTCTGTACAAAAAAAAATCCAGAAATGCTTTGAGTTTTGTTTCAAGTCTATATTGTGAGAGGCAAATAGAAATATAAAGAAAATAAAAGAAAGAAAGAAAAGATACACAGCCCTAAAAAAGGGGAACCCATGTTTTTTTCCTGCGGTGCTTCATAATTGCCTGCTCGCCACATTTTTACTTAAGACTGGAGCCTTTTAAAGATGGATTGTTCTGGATTGTCATGACAAGTATCCCCCTTTGTAACTGGGCATCTATAACTGCCATGAGATAGGTGGTAGCTACATTGCTGAACCTTCTGAAGGGAGTAACTGCTGAGAAAAGTCACAGGATGGCGTGCCATTTGTGATACTTGAATGAGATTTGTGGATGCCACTTCATGTTAAACAAAGAAAGTGGGATGTGGAGTCTTCCTTTTATTATAGCAGAAAGGCACTACTGAGCTGTCAGTAGTAGGATTACAGGACAAGTCCTTTTTTTATGATGTTCTACCAGTTTTCCTATTTTCCTCGTAAAAGTGATTGAAAGTTTAAAGCCAGTCTGTGACTCCAGCAGTGCAAAGTGGATATAAGGTTTACATCAGTATTACTCCTGGTGTATGGAGACATTCCTTGTGTGAGAGAGAATCTGGCCCTGTGAATCAATCATATTAATTCTACGTTGATTGCCTGTTGTCTTTCACAGTGCAATAAAAGTTTGTGTGCTACAAGTGCTACTGAGGAGGAGGTCTGTTTAGTGGTTGCTCATGGTGGTCATGGTTGCTCATGGTGGTTGCTCATTTTGAGGTGGTCAGGTTTGGTTGAGTTCTTTTTTTTTATCTGCTGACTAGTTTTAAAAGTGCTTTGCTTTTTTGCTTTATCCCATTGTAGGAAGCAGTTTGGTTCCTTTCCAATATCACAGCAGGAAACCAGCAACAAGTTCAGGCTGTAATAGATGCTGGGTTAATCCCCATGATCATACACCAGCTGGCTAAGGTCAGTCAAGCTATCAGCTATGCAAGTTGTCATCCTCTTTTTATAAATCTGACATGAGGAGTTTGTGATTTTTAATAAGTTTGACAGATGTTTCCATGCTGATTTTAATGAGCTATGAATTTTATTTTTCAGGGGGACTTCGGGACACAAAAGGAAGCTGCTTGGGCAATTAGCAACTTGACAATAAGTGGGAGAAAAGATCAGGTATGTATAGTGGGACTTCAAGCTGTCACTAAAATGTTGCAAATGCAGCCATTTGTGTAAGGAGCACAATGTTGAAAGCTTTTCTTTTGTTTCTGATTATTTAGGTTGAATACCTTGTACAACAAAATGTAATCCCACCGTTCTGCAATCTACTCTCAGTAAAGGATTCTCAAGTGGTACAGGTGGTGCTGGATGGCCTAAAAAACATCCTGATAATGGCTGGTGATGAGGCTAGTACAATAGCTGAAATTATAGAAGAGTGTGGAGGTAAGAGCTTACTAGGCTTTTAAAACATTTAATTGGCTGGATGCTATTCTCTCTTCCCTTTGCTGCTATTGATGTTTACTGCAGTGTTACTTAACATGGGCTATTTGAGTAAACAAGAGAGACTTTTAATGAGAGACATTACTTTTTTTCATGTTTATTTCAGTTTGGAGATGGCTGTGTAGGGACAATTGTTGAAGAAGCTTTCTGTAGTTTAGGTATTTTTTAGGTTTCAATGAGAATTGTAATTCTTTTCATTTGATAATTGCACATACTTTGTCCTGTGGTAAAACACACAATTCTTGCTCTAGTTCATTGCCTTGGAAGCAGTTTTAGGACCATAATTTCATTACAGACCAAAGCAGGATGGAGAGTCTTTTCAATATGACAATCAAAGTTGTAACATACGCTAATTAATGTATTATAATAAAGAGATACTGAAGAACATAATGCACTGGAAGCTTTTCCCTTGTGTTATTCCATATCCAGTTTGAAAATGGGACTGGTGTTTTAGCTGCTTTGTCATCTTGCTGTTTTAAACTTACAGGCAATGCACTAATGTAGCCAGTTGTTTTTGGGGATACATGGAAAGCCCAATGACTAATCCAAAAGTTATGTAGTGGACAGGAGTTTTAAAAAATAAGAGTTTCATCTAAACAAAGAGAAGACTCCATTATCCATTGTTCATAAAATGGAATATTCCCTGGCATGTAAAGTTTGCAAAGTACTTCTCTTTCCTCTTAGGGACCAAGATAGCTGCTATCATATTTTCAAACTTAGGTACATCTTTTCCAGTGTGTTTGAGTAGTAATGTTGAATCATTTTTCTTATTTTTTTTAAGTAGTCAGTAACTCTGGTTTAATCTACAAAACTCTTCTCTATTATCTTTTCTTCAGGGTTAGAGAAAATTGAAGCCTTGCAACAGCACGAGAATGAAGACATTTATAAACTAGCATTTGAAATTATAGATCAATATTTCTCTGGTGATGATGTAAGTATGCTAAAGGTGGAGAAATATATGCACTGTGCTCTTGGCTTACTAAGTACATTGTCACGGTTCCTCAGTTCCTGTGGTCACGAACGTACATTATCTCCAAAGTCAGTTTTCCTGGTCATTGTTCAGTAGTTTCCCTCAATTTAAAGTCTTTGAAGAGTTTCTCAATATCAGGACCTTTCTTCAGTAAAATCAAGAGGAGTTCTCTAGTTTTGCCTAATAAATTGATCAGTGCTCACTTCATTTTTTCAGATTGACATGTAATTACTTGTGATTAGAATCTAAACAGTTCTCTGACTCTCATTTTTATTTTCTTTCCTCTTTATTTTCTTGTACATCAGTCTTTGCAAGGGGCAGCGGATCCTTACTTTCAGATAATTTTTTGTATTTCAGCTCTTTGTTTGCTCAGTTTGGATTCTGCAGTGTAAAGATCAAAAAACATCAAAACTTTCTGCACTTTCTGCAGCTGTTTGATCCAGACCATCCAATATTTGGTTCACACAGAATAGGTATTTTGACCCTCTGGTTCTAGCTCCTCCTGGTACTGGCTGCTTGTGAGTTCCTGAGGAGCACTTCAACATGCAGTCAAAGACAAATGATCTTTTCTAGGCTGTCCAGGGTGTCTGTAGTTCTACAGCCTGGCAAAATTATGTTTTCAGTCCTTCTCTTAAATTGAGCTTTCCAAATGCCAGCTCTAACTTCAGGACTCAATAATTTTCAATTTGTGGGATCTTCTGTATTCTCATGAGCTGTTGCTTGCTGCTTGATGTCCCTTCATTGCTAATCCCATCTGTTCCTTTGCTGAGCCCTGTAAAGTGCACAGCCTGTACTTTAGCACAGCACTAACAGCTTCCTGACTTCAGTTTCTTGTGTTAAAGGCAGGTGAGCTTAGGTGGGGTTACTTTGTAGTATCCCTGCAGAAGGCAGAAGTGCTAATTTATCAAAACAAAAAGGTTTTGCGAAACATTCTGAAACCAGACTCAGTCTGGGCATGATGTGTAGATCATTACTGTCACAAAAGGCCTTAATCTCTTGCCCCTGTTTTAGACAGCGTCATCCAAAGTAGAGAGAGATTTTAGGTGAGTGCGTTCTGATGTGTGCACTACTGCGAGGCCAGGTCTCAGAAAGGTGTTCAGACCCCCCACACACAGGGGCTCTTTCCTGCTTCAGAATGACACGGTCTCAAATGAGGCTCAGAGATCAGTGCAGCTGGTGATTGCAGGAGGATGGGTTGGGTTTGAAGTTGTGCATTTTGTTGCTACTGACCATGTTATTTACTATTCCTTGAGGCTGTAAATACCTAAATTCTAACAGCTCTGAGGAAGCTGGGTGAAGTTGGCTGCTGATCCATTTCACTCTGTATCCATAGTGCAATGAAGTACTTCTGGTTGAAAAGCAAATTCAGATTGTGCTTATGAGACCTATATAAAACTGCTCTGAAATGAGTAGTTCTAAATTCTTCAAATTCTGATAGGAGATTCTAAGAACTCTTTTAAGCTTTATATAAGTATTTCTATCAGCTGCTGTTAAAAATGTATTTTCATGTTGAAAGAAAATGGGAGAAAGTACAAAACTAATTTTAGAATCCACACCTAGTGATTAGCCAACTCTAGAAGTACTAAAAATTGGCACTGAAAATTAAACTGCACAGCTAAAATAGCAACTGCTTTGACCAAACAGCAGCGCGCTGTCCCTAACCATTACAATTTTCTGTTTCCCTAATGGTATTAGAACAGGTTGTGTTGTTCTTTTTAAACAAATTTGCGGAATTGATTTGGAAAAACTGATCTGATTTTATTGCAATAATATTAAAACAAAGAAAACAGGAACATTTGTGAATTTCTTCTGTGTATACCCAATCAGGCAAGAAATGGCCCTCTCATGTGTTTGTGCTGTTGTGTTTTACAGATTGATGAAGACCCCAGTCTCATTCCTGAAGCCACTCAAGGAGGTACTTACAACTTCGACCCAACAGCCAACCTTCAAACAAAAGAATTTAATTTTTAAGTTCAAAAAAAGTGCAGCTTCTCTTGTCCCACACCAGTACGAAGCACCACCAGATGGCTACCAAGTGAAGAAACAAAAGGCTCCAAGACACACACGCCTCTTCGTTTTGATGCTTCTAAAGCAAGCCATGTATTGGTCACTTTGCAGTTGCCAAACATCACTATCACATGGACTGTAAATGCATATGCATGATCTCCTAAACTGTTTCAGAATTCTTTTTAACAGTCCCAACTACCTTTTTTTGCCTTTTTCCTGGTGCCACATGCTGACAACCGCAATCTGCAGTTTTGTTAAGAATATTCCATAGTGGTGGCACATTGGCTTTCCACGGAAAAGTAGCTTCTTTGGAAAATGGTGCGCTGTGGATCAAGACACTTTGGTATGATGCATACATTTTGGAAGACTTTACAGGGGCCCAGTTTGCTCTGAGCCTCCATCATCGTCCTCCACAAACATATTTTCATAAACTTTACGTGGAAGAATAGATTCAAAAATGCAAGCCAAATGAATTTCATTGGTGAAACTGAAATAAAAGTAACTTATAAAAACACAACACTTGGCAATTGATTAAACACTTAAGTTTAAAACAAACAAAAAAACTACTTCAGCTATCAGTAATTGATGTGTGTTCATTAACTGCCTCAGAAACCAGGGTTGGAGAATGAACTGTAGATTTGGACTGGTAAAGCTTTTGCCATTATACCTAATTTTTGAGAACAGCGAGCCCTATTTGACCACTCACTTCAGCCTGTGTGTTCCTGCTGTTTTGAAGTAATCAAATGCTGTGCATGGTATTTTACCTGAGCTACAACCTGTTATGGACTTGAACTTCTGTTTAAGCTGAAAGCAAGAGTCCCAGACTGTAGAAAAAAAATTCTGTCCAAAAATGTATTACTTAAAAAGAATCTTGCTTTCAACTTTCAGTAGTCAATATCTTCTGTTTTAAATTGATAATTGGATATGGTTGATTTATATTGGGTTTAAACTGTGGAGCTTTCATGTTTACTGTAATTTAGTCTTAAACTATTTTTTACTTAGTAACCAGTGCTTATGATGATGTGGTTGGCAACAAACCAGCAACTACTTAGAAGCGTCATAAAAGCTTCATTCTTGGAGTATTGGAAGAATAATTCACAAGTTAGTCTCAAATCTTATTCATGTGATTAAAAACATACAAACTGGTTGATGTGTGAGGCTGTATCGAAGCTGCCGTTACTCAGCGTAAACCTGATGTGCAGCGCACATTAAATAACTTTATATAAGGTATGTGAAGTCATTGCTTTTGGAAAATCGCCTGACCCAGTCACTTTCAAAGGGATTTTGGTATTGCTGGGGCGAAGATCAGTAATTTTGAAATTCTGTAAGCTATCACACAAAC
The DNA here is from genome assembly GCF_001522545.3 of Parus major. Classification (NCBI taxonomy): domain Eukaryota; kingdom Metazoa; phylum Chordata; class Aves; order Passeriformes; family Paridae; genus Parus; species Parus major. Next base: position 61,837,897 of record NC_031768.1, on the reverse strand, counting down.
TGGTTTTGTTGCTGTTGTTTACTGGGTGTAATTTCCCAATGCATTGATGTGAAGGGATAGAAAAATCTAAACTAATTTAGTTATTGGATGTGGGTTGTATTTACTGTGATGAAGATAAGGACAGATGCCATCAGAGCTTTGTGGATCAGCTGTTTTTCCACTGATGAACAACACATAGCAGGTGTGCATTCATTAAATATATATCTGCCAAGGTGGAGCCACTTTAAAGAGTGAGTTGTCTTGTATCTCAGCTGGATACAAGCGTATGTTTAAACTGCAAGATTTTTACTTGCTAGATAATCTGTTTTAATATAGTGGTTTGGCCTCTGATTATTTATAGGTTTTATAAATTTTAGAATCAATTTCTCTTTAAGGTGGCTCAGATTTTTCAACTCTTGTGCACATAAAATTGAGTTGAAGTTCATTGTGCCTTTTTTCTTTTCCCAGAAGTTGAGTTGAAGCTTCATATGGTAACTGCATCCTATTCACACACTATAGTCTAAAATCTTGGAACTGTGTGGTGTTCGCTAAAAAACTAAACAATAAAAAGTCAAAGTTAGGTAAGGTCACAAAGTTTTTGTGAAATTAGAGTTCCAGCAGATGTTATTGTGAACAAATATTTCGCCCCTTCTAATTCAGTCTAGTCTCCTGTATGCCATATAGACTGATGCATACCCGGTTCAGCCTACACTCACTGTTACTCTAGACATCACATACAAATTGATACTGAAACAACAGTTTTCCTCTACTGTAAAGATTCGATCTTTTTCTTGCACTCAATGCATTACGATAAAAGTGAACATCGGAGAACTGGGTAAGGCAGGACAAAGTGCTTGCTCAGTTCTTTCTGCTGTGACCTTATCAGCTTTTGATTGGGATTGCACCATTTCATAGTTAATAAAGGAAACAAAGTATATTGCTGCACTTTTACGTTTTCAGAACAGTGTTTAAAATTGCATTGTTTTTATTATTTTTTTAAACTATCAGTTAAAATAGACTAAAACGTTCTTTCAAAGAGGCATCTAAATGTGTTCCTAATTTTGTATATGGGCTTAGGTTTTGTAACCAATAAAAAGCTGCTATCAAATACTATACAACATTCAAGAACTTATTTTGAAGGTTATGGAACTGCTTAGTCTTCATGGATTGACTTAGGGGTTTTTGTCTTTGACTAGATATTAGTTAGCAGAACTCCGCATCAAAGTTTGAAGTATGTTACAAGTATGAATAAAGTAAGCTAATGCAGTCATCTCTGAAACTTTGGATACGGAGTTTTATACTTTGTATGGAGATGTTTCCCAGGTGTGTACAGGGGGCTGTGGTAAGTGGGCTGCAGCTGTTCCACGTCATTATTGAAATAATGACTTCAGTTCAAAGGCGTGACGGTGAACCAAGTGTGTCAAGGAACTTCCACAGTTGTTTTCCACCTCCAGAAACCTTCCAGGCTCCTGGTGTGAGGGTGATTGCTGACTGAGCATCCATTTAAGCTCAGGATGCTGCTGCACAAGGGGGGCCCAACTCCTGCCCAGTGTGGGTTGGGAGTGTGCACCAAAACTGGCCTTGGGCTGGACAGCCTTTCATGGCCAGTGTCCCTCCCCCTGGCACAAGTGACTCCATTGGGGTGCTGCTTGGGAACAGCTTGGCGCTGTCAGAGGCTTGCATTGTCCAGCAGCCTCCTAATTAGTACAGTCCTGCTTTAATTACAGGACAGCACCAGTGGGAGGAGACTACTTGAACTGTTTGAAAGGTGCCTGTGACTGCAGCTGTGGCTTTGCCATCCTTTCTCTGTGTCGGTTGGCTGAGCCACCTGGAGAAACCCCTCTCCCCATGGGTGGGAGATGGAGATGGGCTTCCAGTACTGTATTTAAATCTTAAAAATGCTTGTCCATGGGGATATAAAAGACAAAGATTTCATAAGAATCTAATTCCCATTTCCAAAAGCTGTTTAATCCCTTTGGTTCCTTCAGCTTTCAGATGACAAACTGAACTGTGTTGGGTTTTTGCAACCTGTTAATCATCCTCTAAATCCTACCTGGAGGACTTGAAAGACACTACGTTGTTGGACTAACGAATGCATTATTTTAAGACATTTCTAATTTAGAAAGAGTAAAACCTAGATGATATCTTAATGTTTCACCATACTTGTAAAAGTACAGACACTTTCATTTGGTTTGCTTGATCTGCTAAACAGAGAAATGAATAAGCAGAGCCACAGACAGGCAGGTGTTTAATCGATTTTTTTTTAATCTCAGTGGGCTCAGTGATAGTTGAGGTCCACTTTGTTATTTTGCTCTTCTTTAATGCCCTCTAGATTCTGAATGTCTTTCAAACTAGTCCTTTCCACCAAATGCAATGTGTTGTGTTCCTTCTATTTTGTTGCATAAAAAGTACTCCTCTTTGTGGCATAATTATGCTTCTATTCAAACATATGTAGGACAACAAATTATGCCAAGCCATCAGGAAGCCCTTTTCAGGAAGAAATGGAAAAAAACCCAATCAGTAGAAAACTGTGGGCTCCAACAGGCAAAGCCTTGGGAGATTTTGCTGCAGGGGTTTGTTATGATTGTCACTGTCACCTTGACAGCAGCGTGAGCTGGAGCTGCCTAAGCTGCACAGGTCTGCTTCAGGCTGGGACATGACTTTAGGCTGCTCAGGAAAACTGCCTCGTGTCAAGATGCAGAGTTAGGAGCTAGAGCAGCTTTCTGCTCCCCTGATCCTGGTTTGTGTGTGCATCATCCTGCCACAGAAACAGTAATGGGCAGGTCTGCTCCGTGCTGCTGGCTTGGCCCCACAGCTCCCCAGCTGCTGCTGCAGGCACACGAGCAGCTTCGTGTTCAAGTGCACTCTTGATACAGCTTTCTTGAGCAGCATCCCAGTTTGTAAAGGAGCATAAAAGCTGGTTTTTTCCAACTTTAATTGTAAGGTTTTGATGCTGGAGGCATCGCAACCTTGTGTATCGCACCTAAGAATGTTAATAACGTAATTCTTTGGTTTTAAAATGAAGGTTGGAGCTTTTAGGCTGCTCTCTGCCTTTATCTATAGCAGTAGAACAGGTGAATGTCACCACAGAACCTCCAAGTAAAAATGGCAAGTTCTGTGAAGGATTGAGATGGCCTGCAGGGAGACTTTTCTCTGGACACCTGGACACGGTGGGGGAGCTGCAGGAGGAAGTTGATTGTCCATTTGCTCCCTACGTTAAATAGGCTCCAGGGACACACAAAGGTGTGGAACATGGATTAACCATCCTCTTTCCCAAGCAGGGTCCTGTGCAAAACTGGTGGTTGGATATTTTTAACGTGCTGAAATGAAGGGTAAGGGAGCCCACATCTGCATCTGTTGTTTGCAGGCTGATCATTTTCAGCCACTTTATTTGCTTGTTTTTAACCCTAATTCACGGAGACAGATGATCACCCATACAAAATTGTTTGTATGTGAAGAGGGAGGATAAAATTGAAATACTTTGCTAGTGGGCTCCAACAAGTCCAATTCTAGGTTTGTGCAGAGAAATACTTAAGGGAAGCTGCAGCTCTTGCCCTGAGATTAGACCCATCCCTGTTCCTATCTATCTGATGCAGTTTGCAGCTGGTTTCCCCTGTATTTCATATTTTAATGTCCCAGCAGAGCTCTCTGAAATCTGCATATTGCCTGCATGTTATAACATTGAAAATAAGGGACAAACTCCTTCTGTTCTTGCCATAATGATCCCAGCTTGCAGGACATCTGGCCCAGTAATAGTGAGAGTATTTATTTGACACAGGTTCTCTAGGAGTGGTTTGCCTGCTCTTAGGTTTTGTCATGTTAAGCACGGCAGCACATAAATCGCAGGAGGTGATAGGTGTAGAGGGAGCGTTTGGACTTGTCAAATTCTCATGTTTAAGCCAAACATGTAGCAAATTTTAAAAAATGTGTTGCTTTGTCAAAAGAAAAGTGCTCTTTCAGTTGTTTCAGATCTCTCAGTCACTGCCTTTACCAATTTAGAACAAATATTAAATTTTTTTTTAAAAAAGAGGCCAACCCCCACTCCCCCCCTTTTTTAATGTGTATTTGTTTCAATTGCTGCTAAAATGTTGCATCTCACATGGAAAAAATTCTGTCCAAAGGGCTCATTTGTGAACACTTACAGGGAGCTGGATGTGCTGGATACTTAGTGATAATATTTCCCAGCTCCCTAATCTCAGTCTCAAATTCTTAAATTTCAGGGCTCTGTGCTGAAATATTTAACCCTTTGGTGAGAAAAGGGCCCAGTCCTTTTCTCCTTTAAGGGGAGTAATTAACAAGGTGGCATCTTGCTCCTGCAGCAGCAGCGTGTTCCTTTCTCCCTGCTATTGAACTGCTGGGGTTTTAAACACAACCTCATTGTCAGCAGCACAGAGCCAAGTGTTTGCACTGAGCTTTGTGTGGCTATCTGTATCCAGAGAGGTGTTTTTTATGTGAACTCAGCCAGAGGTCTGTTCTTGAAATATTAAAAACTGCTGGAAAGGGAAGAAATCGCTTCTTGTAAAGGTCACAGTTTTCTCTGTATTTGATATTTTAGTCAGCATCTAAACTCTTGATTTTTTGTAGGAGTTTTACTCACCTCAGTTGTGTATTAGTTTAAATTTAATAGAAGAAAGACATGGCCCCTAAAGATTGGAAAGAAAATTTCCAAATGTGAGTCCTGCATGTTTAGAAATGGAAGTTTACTGAGGTCCATGGTTTTTCTTTATGTAACCTTGGGGCTGCTTCTTATGCTTCCAGTTGCAAGAACAGAACAAGTATTCCTCGTGGCCTTTGTTTGCTCTTACCCCAGTCCCAGTCACCTCCTCAAAGAGAAGCACTGCAAGCACTAAAGTGTTAACCCTGAGGACCTGGGGACTCTCTTCTGCCCCCTTGAAAATCATAACACAAACAGGCTGCTGAACTGCATCCGTGTTCCTTCCAACCTAAGATTGTGCAAGAGCTAAAGCAGTGGCAGAGAAGCAAAAGCTCCTTGCAGGGTGGGTGTCAGTGCCAGCTGCAGGCTCTGTGCCTGGGGACTGCCTTTCCAAGTCAGGCTGTCCCCCTCCATTACACCAGAGAAAGTTGGTCTGCACGTGATTTGCTCCTTACTCGGTGTGTAGTTGCTTAGGGTTATAAAGCAGATGGCTGGAATTAAACAACTGACTTGAGGCTACCTAGCTTTTGTTTTGCACCTGAAATTTCCTGTGCTGTTCCTGTTTTTTAGGGTTTGGGTGTTTGTTTTGGTGGGGGTTTAACAGCTGTATTGATTTATACTGCTATTCTATCATGGGTATAACATGCAGTCTCAAAACTCACAGCAGGCATGCCATCGTAAGCTCTTTCCTGGGGCACATCACCTTCAAGAAATGGCGAGGAGATCCATTAAGTTCCAGCACCAAAGAGACTGAAATAATTCCATGAGGATGCATCTCCTGAGAGGAAGATGGCAGAGGCTGAGATGCTCCTGCATGGCCGTGGACTGGGCGGTGAGGGACCGCATGTCCACAGGCTGCTGATCCCAGTGACAGGCAAAAGCAAGGCACAGCCTGTCAGAAGCCATTCTGTGGCATTTTTAGCTTCTCTCTCTGATGAGGCCCTCATCTTTCCCAGAGACTTACTTCTCTAAGGATCCATTTTCCAGCTGTTTTCCTGCCTCCAGCAGCACATGAGCTCCCATGAGCAGCAGTGGAGGTGACCATTGGGGGTCTTCAGCTCTGCCAGGGGAAGGGTACAGGAAGGTCATTTGTTACCTCTGCTGATGGTGCTGGGGGAACAGATAGCAATGTGAGTGTTTTTATGATGTGGAAGAAAGGTAGGGTGCAGAAAAGAGAAAAAAACTGCGTCTGGATTTTTTGTTTAAGATAGAGTGCTGTCTTGTTGAAGTAAATCACAAGTGCTTCTTCCCAGGGAGGAAATACAGGAGAATAAAGGTCTCTCCAAGGAAGAAAGCCTGGAGGAACCAAGGGGTCAAGCCAGCACCTTCCTGCCAGGCTAAGGTGCCTGTATCACCCAAAGGCCTGGGGTTGCCTGCAGCCATCTCCAGCAGGAGGGTGTTCCCCACCCTCCCAGTCATTTCCAGGTGCTGTCTTTGCAGAGCTGCTTTTCCTCAGGAGCATGGTGGACATCATGCCCATTCTTCCCAGGGCAGCTCTGAAGACTCAGGATTATTTTCCCATGCTTGCTGCTCTTCCTGGCTGAGCTTCCCTTGCTTTGCTAGTGATGGGTCCGCCCCATCCTGCAGAAATGGAGCATCCTCAGGAATGGTCTGTCATGTTTTGTCTCTGTGTTGGCCTTCCCCAAGGAACAGGGGGGAGCAAGCTCCACCCTGAGGCACTGACCCCATACAGCTGGTGCAGTGCTCCAGCCCTGTACTGACCCAAACCTCATGTCTCTGAAAATAGCGCTGTGTTGAAGGGTGGACTTTTAGCACTTGTCTTCATTTACACCATTATTAAACAAAAGAACTACTGGGAAGTGTTGTCAAAAATTTGGTGTCTTTATGAGCAGAACAGACTCTCTCCTGATCGCTCAGGAAACGAGGGCCCCAACTCTCAGCTGGTATTGCTTTTCCCCAGGAAACTCCCAGTTTAGTCTTTCCTAACCACTATCAAACCTTTCCCACCATTATCAAACCTCACATGGGCCCTTGTGACTTTGTTGTCTCTCTGCAGAAACCAGTGGCTTTGTAACCCCACCACTGTTTGGTTAAAACATAAATATTTACCCTATGCCCAAGGCAAAGCATTGCTGCAGAGCCACGATCACCAAGTAGGGTTTTTTTTGTGCCAGTAGCTGTGGCCTGTTGGAAAAAACCCCTCATTGCCACATCCAAATCTGTCCAGCCAGCACAGGCCAAAAAAACCTAATAAAAATCTGAGGTGTAAGGAAGAATTAAAGAGCAGTTTGTCAGCTCTAAGAGCTCCAGAGAGATTGTTCCTCACAGCAATTAGCAGACAAGACATTGATGGTGCTGTGTAACTTTTAAAAAATTCTTTTTTGTTTCTTTTTTTCTCTCTCGATTCTGCTGCTGTGCTTCTTCTGCACTTCTTTTCACTCTTGGATTTCTCAGTTTCTCTGAGCTGAGCTCCTTGGGGATACTCCCTCACGGGGAGTCCTGCTTATCACAGTCCTTGGGGTCAGGACAAAAACTCCAAAGCTCGTTAGGATCTTGTTTCTCGTGTTTATTAGGATGTTATCACAAAACTTGGCAAGTCTCTCCAGACTATCTGTACAAGTTCAATTCACTGCAATCTGGCTCATTTCTTTCTGATGGTACAAAATGGCCTTGTGGCTCACTTAGGCCTTTGAAGATACAAAATGGCCCCGAACCTCGAACCACGCAGTTCTTTTATCTTTATACTCATTCTTATCTAATTAACAATAGACATGTATATTATTTTTCTTAATGACCCAATGACCCAACACCTGCGTACTGCACTGCAGCATTTTCTATCCAATCACCTACTATTACCCAAAACGCTCTAGAATAACATGAAGAAGAAGTAAAAGAAACAACACTAAATCCTCCATCTTGTCTTCTGCTTTCTAAACTATTTTAAACTCTAAACTTTAACTTTTTCACCCAGTGACTTAAGAAATCTTTCCAATCTACACACTCACACTTTTGGCTTTTTCTATTTAGCTTTAACAATTGTTTACAAGTATCACCATGAAAACATTCTCATCAATTTCATGATGTATGAAATTCAGTGTTTTTCTGGATCTTAGAGCTAAGCATCAGAATCAAGGGCACACACTCTGTGTCTCAGACTCCAGCAGTGCTGGTCTGGCTTACAGCATTAGAACTTTGGAGGGGAGAAGTGTCCTGCTGCGGTTGGAGCAGAAGTTTCTGTTTCTGGGTCTGACCCCAGAGAGGCAGGTGGAGCACAGGCAGAGGAGAATACACTTGTCAGGTCTGGGTCATAGCAGTTGGTTAATTATCCTTTTTTTTTTTACTTTTGGCAGGAATTTTATGCAAGTCACACTGTGTGAAGTATGAGATGGGGGATGATGCACTCCTGGCCATGGATGCATCACTGAGTTCCTAACCCAAACCCCAGCCTTCACCTGGCATTTTTAACAATATCCAGGTGGCAGGCTCAGGGCTTCACTCAAGCAAATGCATCATGAGAAAAATCAAGTGTGGGGAAGCTTAGATGAAGGCCAGTTAATTAACCTTTGAAGCCTGTGATGTATTGAACAGTAGTTTGTCATTTGTCTTAATCATTATTGCATGGCCGGCTTTTAATACCATTTGGCACCAGTTTTGATTTTTTTAAGAGATGGCTTCTCATGTGGTTTTGCTCCTTGTTTTTTTGTTGGTGAGTTACCTGTGGGCAATCTTTATAGGTGGTATTTGAGGGTTTCTTTAAGAGAAAGAATTTACAGCTATTAGGTGTATTAACCAAAAATTAAGACATTTCACTGCATTATACAGTCTGTCTGCTAACAAAAAAAAAGAGGGATTGGAATATTTTTTCTCCATATTGTATCTGAAAAGAAAGCTCTTTGTAGCCTTAGAAGAAATTCTTACTGACCTCTCTTCCCCTGAGCGTTTTCCAGGTTGGGCTGCTGCCCAAACACTCCCCCTCCCGGTCTTACATCCGGTCACAGATCCCTCTCATGCACCCTGTGCCTGCCCGTTCCCTCTTTGAATACTTTTGGCAACCATCCATGCCCTCATCCTGCAGCCCTGGGATCTCATGGTTCCCCTCTGATCCCACTCAGCAATACTGAAACCCATCAGGGAAGCTCCACCAGAAGCTGCAGGACAAGTGGCACGTAGCTGCATCTGAAAATAAAGCAGCAATGCCAGCAGCAGAAATCAGCTACTGTGCAAAGTAGAAACTGTTTAGTGCCATGGACTGGCTGAAACATGGAAGCTGTGAAGAGAGCAGGGAAAAGGTGAGTCACCCTTCCTGTGCTGGTGAAGAAGAAAAGATGAATCGTCCTTCCTGATTTTAATGTTGGTTGTTCGCCTTTTTTTTTCCCCAGTTTGCTGCTTTCCTGTTCTCTGGAGGTGGATGGAAAACTTCTTGATGAGAATTAAAAAATAAATCTGTGCTGGGTTCATACTCAGGAAGCTGATTTAAAAACCAGTTCCACAGAAAAGTTAATAAATCAGTGAGGAGTAAGCTATGTCCTTTCATAAACAGTGTGAAAGAGCAATGAGGTATCTTGGTGTCCTCGAAAAAACAGCAAGACATGGTGGTAACTCCCACTGCAGTGATCCCTGCAAAACAGAGATGTGATGGGAGGCCCAGGGGCTGGAGTTGCTAATGGGATGGGCAGGGAGGCTGCTGTGACAGCTCCAACCAAGGGTAGATAATTACCTGTACTGCTCATCTCAGTGGAGGGGTGGCTGAGGAGATTAATGCACAATTATGGATTCTGCTGATATCACTATAAAGGTTAATGCACACCAGAGTGCATCTGCAAAAGTTTCTAAAAAGGGATCTTGAGCAACCAGAGTGAGCTCTAGGACAAATAACCTGAAGGATGCTTCAAATTGTAAGGAACCTGAAACAAAGTTCAAATGATTTTTCTTTTTACCTGCTATTCAGAGAGAAGCAGTGCTATTTCTGTAAATCAGTGCCGAGACTGTGACATCGATCACACGCCCAGGAAGATGGAAACTAAGTTTGAGGGTTGTCTCCTGGTTGAAATCAATAAGGAGAGGTGTTTTAGGGCTTAATATCTCCACGTGGCAGGAGCTCTCCTGCAGAATTGCCAGGACTGAGGTAACAAACTTCCCTCCCTCGAGCTGGCTGCTTCCTGCAGACTGCCATGCTGCTCCCTTTGAGCCAGGCAGGAGTTTTGACACCGAAACATTTAAGTGCTGTTGGGTGAGTGTCCTGCAAGCCTTTGATTAGAGAAGTGCAGTGTTCATTAGACTGACTTGTTTTAGCAGCTGTCCAAAACAGGAGAAAAGAGAAATCATTAGAAGTATTAGAAGTACTCTGTGTTGTTATTTCAAATGTTATGACCCATCATTGTTTTGGCAGTCTCTGAACAATGGCATAAAATGGGCTGAGTAATGTGACCCAGTGTCCAGAAAAGCCTTATCCCAGAAAACAAGGATGGTAAATCACATGATGCCCCATGAGATGGGGTGTTTTGCCAAATGACTGCTTCAGGGGAAGTGAGAACAATTTCAGTAACTGGAATGTTGCTTCATCAGGATTCCCATTGCCCTTTCTTCCCCACCTCCTACCTTGCTGTTTTCATTTTTAATTGGTGATGTCTACCAAAGTCTGGCAGTTACCTCTATTTGCTGCCAGAGGAGCCTATTTTTTATCTTTTTTTAAGAGCTTAAAAAACACTCAGGAAAATGGGAAGGCTTCAGAGCCTCTTTTAGCTACCAGCAGACGATCCTTTAGAGTCCAATGCAGACATCACCATAACAGCCTTTCAGACTCTGTTGAATTTACCTTAATGCACTGTTCTCTGTTTAGCACCATGTGAGACACAAGACCAAAACACCAGCAAACTCAACAAGGACAATTTTTTTTTGGGATGTCAATGCAGCACAGAACCTTTCATGCTGTGCCTCTAGAACACCTGTCCAAAATGGCCAACAGGTGTGTTGGAGCCTTGTGTGCTGAGGCAAAAAACGACCACCTGCAGCAAGCTGGAGGTAGATCAGCCAGCTTATGTCACCTGCAAAGATTTGAGGATGTGACTTTGTCCTCCTCACCATGCACACAGGTCATGTAATTAATTGTATGATTCAGTGCTGTTTAAATACACTTATAACTGTGGTTGCTTAGGCCACAAAGATGCTGCAGGACTGTTTTATAGCCCGTAGTAGTTCTACAGTAATGCAGCTGAAACACTTGGGAAGGATTATTTTATTGGGACTTTCCTATAAATGTCTGATTCTGTTTCTTTGTGACTTTGAGCTCTCTATTCCAGCTGCTGCCGTCTACCAAGTGTGGCTAATAACAGCACCAGTAACAGCTGGGCAATTAATTCTTTAACAACTGTAAAATGCTCTGCTATGAACAGAAGAGGATTTTGCCGTGTATTTCTCCTTGATTTTTCTAGGCTGAGTATACCATTCCTTGAAAGTAGCTGATTTCTGAATAGAAACAGAAATGGAAAACAGAAATAAAAATGTTGAATCCCATCCCTCCCACATTCATTTAGTAATGAAGCAGGGACTATGAAGTATTTTAATTTTAGCTCTGGCTAACAGAATCTTGGCACACATTTTATAGGTCTTTCCAAAGGCAGGTTGAGCAGGTTTGGACAAACACCATCACAGCCACATGGGACCTGGTCCTGCCGAGAGCTGCCAGGTTTTCATTTGTCCTGGACACAGCTGAGTGTGGAGACATCTTTGGTCACCAGCCTGCCTGTGCCCAAAGTTGCCCATGGTTAACAACCAATGCATGTGGAGTGGTCTCATGCAGTTTCAAAAGTCTGAGAGACAGGGTTTTGTCTTGGCTGTTCAGACCACCATGAGGATATTCAGAGGTTGACTGGCTATAGAGACATATTTCCAAGCAGCTTGAAGTCAGGTCTTATTTCTTTATATTTAAACATAATCCAAGGAAAATGAAGGACCATTTTCATGAAATAATTATTTGATAAAAATGATGAATGGAGAAAGAAAGAACCATTACAAGAAAAGCATAAATTAATATACATACATCCTTGAACTGCACTACGCCATCAAATCCCAGCTTGCTTCCATGGCCTGAAGATTATTATACCTGTACATGCCACACTAAAACCAATTAGTTGCTTGACCATTTGAACTCCCGAGCTTACGCTGCTCCCGATCAGCCATTCCTTTCAGTGCCTTCCTGCATTCCCAGCCAATGAACATGTGATTCATGCTGAGACAGAAGCAGCAAGGGGCACATCCAAGCTCCCCCCATGTGGGGATCATCCCATCTGGATAAGGTGCATCTGGGCTGGGAGCTGAAGCACGAAGAAAACTTCTGTCCCTTGCACACACCTCTGTTATAATTCATAAGTGTTAAAAAACATCCTCGCTGAACCTCTGGACTCACACGAGCGGTGGATGAGTGGAACACGGTGACAGTGGGACAAGCTGCAGAGATGAGAGTCCAAGAGATGCAGCCAAAACTGCTCCATGATGGAAGTGTTGCTCAGAGATCCTCCTGGTGGATTTTGGCAGCGAGGAGCTGGGTGTTTCACAGTGTGTGCCAGCTTCAGCTCTGCTCCTTGTAGGGGGTGCCTGGAGGCTGGAATCCTCCGTGACAAACCTGCTGGCAGCCGTGAGTGGCAAGGGTCCATTGCGGTTCAGCTTTGCTCTGGAGCTCACCTCCTCTCTGCCACCCCCATAATGGGCTGCTCCTGGGATAAGGAGCTCTGCTCTGAGCCCCGCAGCAGCATTCCCAGGATGGCCAGGACTTCTTGCAGGCCCTGGCCACTGTGGGCACTGCAGCCCCGGAGCATCCAGCGGTGCTTTGCCAGCCCCCCCAGCCGCAGCATCTCCCCCAGCTTGGCAGGAGCCAGCGCTCCTGGCACGTCCTGCTTGTTGGCCAGGAGCAGCACAGGGATGCCAGCCATGCCGGGGTGGCTCAGGGCCTCCTCCAGTGCTGCCATTGCTTTGGCCAGCTGGGACATGTCCGTGCTGTCAAACACGAAGATGAGGGTGTTGATGTCCTCCAGGTAGTTGGGCCAGCTGGCCCGCAGGCTGTCTTGTCCGCCAACATCCCAGAGGGTGAAAGATATGCCACAGGGTGTTTGCAGAGATTCCACGTTGAATCCCACTGTGGGGCAGGTCTCCACAGCCTGGCCGCTCTTCAGTTTGTACAGAAGGGTGGATTTGCCGGCAAAGTCGAGCCCCAGCATGATAACTCGAGCATCTCTTTTCCGCCAGCCTTTGGAGATCAGCTTCCCCATCAAGATACTGCCGCAGCTGGGGGGGGAGGGAGGGGAAAAGCAGCCAAAAAAAAAAAAATAGCAAGCAAGCGTATTTCCTCGATGAGGTCAGAAACGAACAGAGTGCTCAGTCCTGCCTCTCCGAAAGAGCGCCTTAGGTTTGCTGAAGAAACGCGGGCAGCCGGCTTTTGCTTCTCTCTGTAGCTCAAGTGAGGTGAGAGCGATTATTGATGAGGTGTGGAGCAGAGTCAGGGAGTGATGTTCAACACAGCAGTTTCTACACCCCAGCTCCGCTGCTGCTCACTTGTTTTCATTCAGGACCCGAAGTGATTGGTGCGAAAGAGAGCTAACATTTTGCAGGAAGAGGTGGAGAGACTGTGGAGCAAGTTTCCTCCTCAGCACATAAATAAATAAATGAGCTTCTGTTCATTGGCTTGTCTAGGAGAAATCCACCCCCGCCTGGACAGGACAAGGAGGAACCCGGGTTTCAGATCAGGGTTACGCTGAGAATTTGCTGAATCACAGCTCAAGGGTGGGGATTGAAAGCCTCTTGAGCAACAAGACAACGATTTTTCTGCCAGTCTTACGTTAAAAAGTAGAAAACAAATCACTCTTTCATCAGCTTTTACTACCTTTTGTGCAACTGATAACAGCAATTTAAAAAAATGCGCACAAGCATGCTTTTTTAATGTCTCACTGAAATACAATGAGTCAAAATGCCATTCCTGAGGCCAAAATCCATAAAATACTTTACATCAAAGTATTTACGACATTTGAACTTTTTTAAGTGAAGCAAAGTCAGTCCTTTGTGGCTGAGGAGGTACAAAAATCCCCTAAAAGAACAGAAAACTGTTTAACAAGACAGCATCCCTTGCACTTTACATGCCAGAGGCAAAAATGTGCTGCTGTGACAACTCCCAGACTCGCTTGTGCAAGAGCGGCTGATGACAGCCAGCAGAGTCCCAGCAAAGCCAGTATTTATCTCCCCTCTTTATTGGTTGGGTTTTGCTCCTAAGAGGCTGTTCAGAGGTGTGCAGAGCTCACCTCACAGCAGTAAGGCAGAGCTGCTCTCTAGCCACCTTTATCTGAGACAGAAATGGGATTCACTCCTGCTTCCCTGGGGCCACAGGGGAATTTTTAATGCATCTGTGGGAGATGCGGTTTCCCCAGCAATCCCCACATGACAGCTCCACGTCACAAGCATTGCTGGGGATGAAGTTCAGCACAGCATGTGGAAGGGACTCTCTGGTCAGTTGGTCACTGAGAGGCATATTTCTTCCTCTGGGGACAAGATACTTCAGTTTTCCATCTTTTAACAGAAAGGAAGATGCATGAGAAATAAAGTAACACAAGGAGTTCCGCTCACTTAGGCTGCATGGGATTGCAAAGGCTCCAAAATATTTTGCAAGATACCTCGGTGATAAATGTCTCTCCTATTGTTAACCCACAGAGCTGGCTGGCACCGAGAGCCTCCACAAGATTTATGCAGCTTGTGGATGTGTGAGACAGGTTTTAACAATTGTGCAATACCAAGTTGGAAAGACCTCGAGGATCATCTGGTCCAACCAACCTCTCAAGGCAAAAGCATGGTCTAAAAGAAGCTCAGCACCCTCTGCAGCCAAATCTTAAGTGTCCCCCAATGCTGGCAAACACACTGCTCTCCTGGGGAGATTATTCCAATAGCAGATTGTTCTTGTTGTGAAAAGTTATCCCCTTGTGCACAGTCAGAATTTCCCAAGGAGTATATTGTACCTATTGCTGCTCATTTTTTCCATAGACTCCTTGTAAAAAGGGATCCTCCATCTTCTTTGTAACCACCCTTTAAATACTGAAACACAGTGATAAGGACTTGCATACGCCTTTTTTTCTCAAGATTCAACAATAAAATTGTGCAGCATATGTTATGTTCACATGTGATCTTTTCTAAAACCAGTCTGTAAGTGCAAAATTGGCAGAAAGCTCTCTGGATATGGATAAAAAAAAGAGAATTGTAATATGCAGTGGATTCTGGTCCTTCAGGGCACTGCTTTCACACCCTGATGTGTGTGCTGCTGTCTGAGGGTTATCCTTTTGTCCATATTCTTAACTTTTTAAAATAAATCCTTGATCTGCTTGTTCACCATTTTGGAATAACCTTCCTTCCCATATTTCACTCTCCTTTGAGATCAGTATAGCTGGTATTTTTAGACATAACTGTGGGTCAAGTGAATTGTGTCTTGATCTTTTCTTGTTTCTCCTGCCTTTGCTGCTGCTCATCTTCCCTGAGACTTGGCAGGTAGCTGTGACACACATCTGTTTAATCTGACCAGGCATTCACAGCACTGTAATTTCTTTCAAGTAAATTAAAATATAGGTACAGGAAGCAAGGTGGAGACCCTACCATTCAGTGAATAATTGAGCATTTGAAATATGATGTGATGGAGTCTTTGATTGCATCACTCCCTCACATGCTACAGAAGAAGGCTGCTTCTAAAAAAAAAAAAAAAAAAAAGAAAGGGAAAGGGAAAAAGGAAAAAGGAAGAAATAAAGCCAGAATAAAGGATGCAACTAAGCACAGTTCTACTGATGATTCCCTTCAGGTTTTCTATGGCACAGAACACAGTAATCCATTGGCAAATAGAGGAAACTCTATGTTCTTTTCCTTTTTTTACATGTTTATGCCCTATGTATTGAATTGCAACCTATTTTCTTTCTTCCTGACAATTATTCCAAATACAAGGTTCAAATTGTGCCTACAGAGCCTGTTCCACCCACAGCTATTTTACAGAAGCATGGTATTTCCAATAAATAATACATAGGAGCAATTACAAGTCTTTTTAAGATAGAATGAAAGAAAAGAAAGTAAAAGCAGACAAGATTAGTTCTGAGTGCATCTATTGCTGGAATAGAAAGGCCAGGTACTAAATAATTCAGACATTGTGTTCAGAGACAAGGACAGCCCGTATTCAAGCTGTATATTCTGTGGACAGAATAAATGTTCTTGTCTTATATTTCATGTCCCCAAATTCTCGGGAGCAATTCTAGTTCCATTTATAGTTTCACAGAATTTCAGTCAATTTATTTGTTTGCTGTTTTTCAGGCATGCGTTTCTCTGCTTCCTAGATATTCATCCCAAAATAAGCAGTTATCAGTACTAGTAATATAGGAGAGAATCCCCCCTCCTTCCCAAGCCCCAGATATTCCAATTATAGAGATTTTGTCCTGATCCTTATATTAACTCACATTTGTTCCAACCTGTGGCACCTCTTTGGAAGGCAGCTCCAAGGAGACAACCCTTCACAGAGCCAGGAATAACAGGGGTAGTTCTGGTCCTTACTGTGAGTGTTCATCCAAATGGCATCTGCTTGGAACAACAAGTACATCTCAGTCCAGCCAGTGTGTGTCCCCATCCAGATGTGCACGTGTCCCTGAGAAAAGTCACCAAAGCCACCATGCACCCAACCCTGCCTGTGTTTTCTGCAGGATCTCTTCATTGTATCATATGTGGAAGGCATGGAGGGCATGTTCAGACCAGCAGCCGGTGAGAAAGCCCGCTGGGCACAGGCAGGTGTCTTGACCTGGAGAGTCCACCTGTGACCTGGCAGTCACCTTGAAGGGGACTTCTCTCTGTTTGGCCTGTGAGAGTTCCTTGTGGACCTGCTGGGATCACTGGATTTGACCTAGCCAGGGCCCCAGGCTAAAACCACAGCAAAGACAAATGTGATGGTTCAGGCTTAGAGAAATTTGGCCTTTTTCTTTTCTGCATCCTGCTCCATTCCTCTTGTTCTGCCCCCGATTTCTGGCGTGCCCACGGGAAACTCACTCCTGCTAACAGACTCATGCCAGTTCACTGGGCACGTGCCCAGGAAGCTGCCAGTTCCATCAGGGTCAGTGGGTAGCTGTGAGAGCTGGCAGCTGAAGGCAAGCTGCTTCCTCCCCAAGACTTGAATTCCCAGAGGCTTGAAACATGGCTTAGCATAGTCTGGAAGTTACACAAGGCAGCCACAGGCTACGACATGCCCTAGAAAAGCCTGCCTGCAGTCATGTCTCTTGACAAGATATGATGGCCTGAAGTTGTACCAACACCCTAAAGTTCAGAATGGCAGGACTCACGCAACAGAAGACACATCAGATGTTAAGCACTTGTTCTTCAGGTGCCCAACAAGCATTCTGACAGCTGTTGGTACCTCCAGGGCATTCCTGGTGGGATTTGAAACAGGACATCGTTCTCAGGCCCAGCTCATCCCGAGGTCCCTGTTTTCCCCTCATTTCCTGGGACAAACATTTTGTGAAGGAAAATGGGTTTTGGTAGCATAACTAGTAGCAGATAGAACTTTCCAAAGTTAACTCTTTCTAGTAGGGAATGACTCTAGCTGGAAAGCACAAAAACTCACCTGCTACACCCTTGCTTGATGCCATGTCAAAGTTTCCAATAGAGGAAGCTTGGTCCTTGTCTCTTCTCAGTCCCCACTTGTCTGGCCTGCTGGGACCCATCCCTGGGTTGCAGGACAGCAGCCTCTAGAACACAAGCATGCCCAAGGGTGTGAGATCCTGCTCAACACAGATGCCTGATGGCCAGGGCTGGTGGTGTCCTGCATGTGCCCCAAGCCTGCCTGCTCCCTGGCTGGGGACAGTGGGACAGGTCCTGACCATCAGACCCTGATGTAACTCCCTGCACTGCACCCTGACAACAAGGTGAATGTGGAGAAATGTGGCACAGAGAAAAGACTTTTTTCCATCATATTTTTATCCCTTAGCTGGCAGGTGCTTCAACAGCAGGATGACATGGAAAGGAAAACTCTTTGCCTTGATTTGATTTCTGTTTGTATTGCTATGTCTTTTCTATATGACTGTAAAATATTTTTCATAAATATTATTACTCTAGTCTCTGAATTTATAATTTCCAAAGCTGTTTAGAATTTTATCAGGATGCAAGTCCTCTCTCTAGACATACTTGCAACCAAAATGCTACCCAAACTGTTTTAGTTTTTCCCACAAAAATTGGCAGTGTTCTGTATTCTTCTATGTCACTGAAACTCTCATTCCAGGTCTTTCTTCGTATGCCTTAAATTCGCAGATCTCTTCCTCCTTGAACCCAACATCTTAGCTTTGTCTCCTCAGGACAACTTAAAACTAAGCTTCTTTGGCATCTTGCCTGATCCTGACACCATTATTGCCTTTCCTGATACTATTTATTTGTCCACTCATCTATGCCACATACTGCATAAGCCATTTTCACCTTAGAAACTAATTAAAACACAGCTCTGACTATTGTGAGAGGCCTTAAGCTCAATTCTTCATTATTATTGTCTCTAGTTGAAGAGAAAAAAAAAAGGAGTAAAAAATGTGTACGCTTACAAAAACATCACTGTTACGTGTGCCAAAAAATGGCTCCTGTATCCTAAGATGTGCTTCTCCATCTCTTGAATGTAAAAGCCATGAAGCAAGGACTGGCTTCTGGGGGGCTTTTTTTGGTATTCATTTGTTTTCTATGGAGAGGAAGCCCTAAAGATCTAATGATGCTTAACCCTACTCCCTACCTGTACTAAATATTATATAGCTAATATCTTATCTGTTACTTCTATGGGAAGTAAAAATTGTACTTTGGAGATATGCTGATAAAATTCATCTCTCTGGATTGGTCTGGAAGAAATCTTGCTTTGCAATACATAAATACATCTCCCTTTAAGGTGGCCTTCCCTTGTTCCAGCTCCCCAGCAAGAAAATGGGATTAAAATGACAGTGCAAGCTTGGACCTAAAAATGTACTTTGTGCAACTTGACAGGCTCCAGAGCAACAACGGGGTCTCACTCTCAGTGCTCTTCAGATTCAGGAGGTTTGGATGCAAAGTTTTGTTTTATCATTTGTTTTAATTATTTGCCTTCACTTCCCTGTTTAGAACATTTTATACCAATAAACAAAATTTACTGAAAAGATACTGGAAATTAGCAACAAGAATAAAAGCTACAAACTGTTCTTTACTACATTTCTGTTTGGTAAAATGGAAGAAAGTGATGAAAACCTGTGAAATTTCAGAAGTTGCATTTTATCTGTCTGGCCACAGAGTGTCAATGTTTTCCCACACATTTCTCAATGGAGTGACTATCACCAGTGGAATCAGCTTCTGCCAAACAGCAGATGTCAGAGTTCTGGCTTTGATTTAGGGGGTGGCCCTCAACACCCTTTTGCATCTGGATCACTTTGAAACAGGTTTTGCTGAACAGCAGCTGTAGGTTTGTTTAGTGTGCCACAGGAAGCTGATGGTGAGCACTGCAGAACGGAGCTGGAGTGAGGTGTCAGCTCCATGCAGGTCACATTTAGCTTCAGATTGTTTTCACATCAGATTTAGCTGGCATCATGTTCTAGGACTCCACACTTTGAATGAAAACAGTTAACCTACTGATGGAAAAAAAATAATGCTTAATGAGGAGAAAACCAAGAAACACTTTGAAGAATTTTCTTCCTTTAATATCCTGTAACAGGTCACTGACAGTGGCCATCATGACTCTTCACTCTTTGTGGTCACTTACAGAGCTGCAGACACAGAACAAGCTTTTAAATCCAAAATTAACAAGATCATAAATTCCTGATATCTAGTCCATAGATAAACTTGGGTTTTTCTATGACTATGCACACCTTTGTGATTTCTGGGTTTGACAATATATCGTTAGGAATGAAATTACAGAATCAGGTTGCATTAGGGTTTGGGGTATAATTCCATGCCAAGCTATTCTCCATTTTTAATTTCTAGTGTCCCCACTTTGGTCATTTGAGGAAAGCCCTTCACAGTCACCTGCTACTGATATCAAGAGATGTAAACTGAGGCTGTAGGTGTAAGAGAGAGGGATCAGCACCCGAGCTGACCCACCAAGGCCAGCAACACACATTATCTGTGTTGTGTCTTGGGCAATAATTCCTTTTGTTCTACAAAACTTGTCTCTGAATAGCATTGCTTTGCCTGGTTGGCCTATTTAATGCTTTCATAACATTTCCAGTCAGTCATAACTTTTCCAAGACGGATATCAGGTTTCATAACCCTTTTCCTTATTGAAAAAGAAATGTTAGAAGAAGGTTGCTTTTTGTTATTGCTGGCTTTTACAAAAAGCCACACTGAGAGAAAAAGAACTGAACCTTGTTATTTGCAAGATAATAAAATTATTTCTGCTCCACACAGAGCACTTTTGTAGCTGTTTCAGCTCCTTGTAAAGCTCAGACA
The DNA here is from genome assembly GCF_001522545.3 of Parus major. Taxonomy (NCBI): domain Eukaryota; kingdom Metazoa; phylum Chordata; class Aves; order Passeriformes; family Paridae; genus Parus; species Parus major. The sequence continues at coordinate 61,817,865 of NC_031768.1, read as the reverse complement.
CAGTATAAACTGCCTGAAACTACTATTTAAGGACTTATTGGATGATAAAGTTAGTGTGAAAACTAACTAGTGATAACTAATAATAAGAAAAATAAACCCATGCGAATAAAAACCCCCCTGAGTTGTGTTCCGGTGCTTGTTAAAACAACTGGGTTTCTGCATGTGGTAACTAAGCAGGGCTGTCCTGCAGAACTAAAATCACATTTTTTATGCAGCTCCACCTTTGCACCATTTCTCAGCCATGTCAGGAAAGGCAGCTGTTCTTGACAGACAGCTCCTTTGCAAAGCCACAACCACAGGCTGAAAACAAGTGTTGGGTATGTTCCCTTTCTGGCTCTTTTTGGGACTCCCATGGAGGCAATGATGACACTTTCCCATGTATCTTATTTATGCTTTTTCTTCCTGTTGCTCCAGAACTCCCACAATGTATTCAGCAGTACTTTCCTGATGCTGGCAACGCAGTGAGCAGCAACTTGGCAAGAAAATTCTCTTTTTACCCTGGACCCACCACTGTGCTTTCCTTGCCTCATATTCCAGAGCAGAATTTTTTCAGCATCACTGATTCCCTCTCAGAGCAATCCATCCACACTTGATCCCTGAGTTACTGAAACTGATTTTTCGTCTCTTCTCTCTCTCTTTTTTTTTTTTTTAATTACAATTTCTTCATTTTATCTTTTTCTTAAATTGACCACCCTCAAAAAGAAATTGATACCTCCAGTGGGCTTGACCTTACTGCTTTATGGTCCAGATCCATCAGCTCCCCACTCCCTGCAACCCCCAGCTGCCTTCTGACCGACTGGCAGGAAAAAAATGAAATTCTGAGAAAGCAGGAAGCCATTTCCTGGTAACAAGTTTGTCTTAACAAAAGACTTCTCTTGGGAAGGCTGGTTTCCAATCTTCCCTTTCCTGGATCCTTCCTACTTGATTTGCAGGTGTTGAAACGGAAGAGTAAAGGGACAAGACCGTACCAATGCTAAGGTCAGTTTATAGGCTGCCTAAATACTTTGGAATGAAGAGAAGTCGCTGAGTGCATGTGTCGGCAGACCCTTATGCCTGTCTCTGGGATCCATCTGGACTCAGAGCAGCAGGGATCCTGCCACAGCCCCGGGGCAGGGAGCCTGGGCTGAGCTTTGCCCTCGGCTCCGAGCCGGTGAGGACGCGGAGGCAGACAGGTGTCATCAGCTCAGGAAAGGTACTGAAATGCTGGAGTGGGCCCAGAGAAGGGAAAGGGAGCTGGGGAAAGGTTTGGAGTTATAAAGAGAGTCTGGGGGAGTTTGGGGTCGAGTGGGTTGCTCAGCCTGGAGAAAATTAACCTCATGAGGGGAACCTCATCGCTCTCTGCGGCTCCCTGAAAGGAGGGTGGAGCCAGGTGGGGGTCGGCCTCTCCACCCAGGTAATTTAGTGGCAGGACAGCAGGACAAAGCCTCAAGCTATGCCTGGGAATTTCTTCACAGAAAGCGTGACTGGGCGCTGGAATAAGCTGCCCGGGGAGGTGGTGGAGTCACCGTTCCTTGAGGCGCGTAAGGAAAGGCGGGACGTGGCACTCAGTGCCATGGCCTAGCTGACGCGGTGGTATTCGGCCAGAGGCTGAACTGTATAGGATACCGGGATCATTCCCAGCGCCCTCGTCTCCGCCATCCCGCGCCGCGCGGGGCTGAAGGGGAAATAGCGGAGGAGGGGCCGTGTCACGCGCCCCGCACACCCGCGGCGCCCAATAGGGAGCGAGGAGCCGCCCACGTGACGGAGCGCGCGCGAACGGTCAAGAGGGAGGGGGGCTCCCCCCCCCAACTCAAGGTTCCCGCGCCTCTCCGGCGAGTCACGTGATGCAGCGCCGCTCTGCCCCCCCCGCTCCCCTCCCTCCCTGGTCACGTGCGCTGGCGCCGGCGGCGCGCGCGGCCCCGACGGCCGTGAGGGGCAGCGCGAGCGGCGGCTCCGGGCGGGGCGCGCGGGGGCCGCGCCAGGCGGAGCGGCCGCGGGGAGCCCGCCGGGAGCCCGCCGGGACCAGCCGCGGGCACCGGGTGAGCAGCGCCCGCCCCTCGCTGTCCCGCTAGGGCTCTGCGGGCGGGCACCGCGGCTGTGAGGGGCTGCGAGGGTGGCGGTGCCCGTGCGGAGCGCGAGGAGTGGAGAGAGAGAGAGAGGGAGGGAGAGAGAGAGAGGGTCCTTGTCGCCACAACAGGGCTGGGGTGGGGACCCTCACCCGCGCTCTGTCTCGCCCCACAGCCCTCTGGAAAGCTCCTGCTGCACGTCCTTAACACTGTGTGTTCTTACATACTGGGGTTTTTTTTCGGTTTGTTTTTTTTTTCTTTCCTGCTTCGTGGTGTTTCGGTTTATCCTTCCCTTTTGTCGCCGGCTTCCTGAAGCATGACTGAGATACCCGGCTGGCCGGGAAAAAAATATAAAGGGGGACAGGAAAAATTAATCGCTTTTTGTTTTTCCTCGCCCGGCTTCCTATGAATATTTCCAGCATTTGTTCGGCTTTATAACCCGCTTCTTCTAAGTTGAAGGGGTATTTATTTTGTTTTTTAAAGGAACTTGCAGAGTTCCAATTTAGAAAGCTCTTGTAAATTAACACTAAAGGAATATTTGCCTGTTTTATAAGGAAACTGCAAGGTGCTGATTTAGAAAGTTCAAGTGACCCGTTGTGTTGTCCTCTACTGACGGAAGGTAAAATGGGCTTTCATCGTTCCGACGAGGGGTGGGATTAAGAGAAAAGGGTACAAGGCATCATAAATGGAAATGTATTTGGAGCATAAAGTTTTTTAGGAGAAACTTTAGAAGCTGTTTGGAAGATACATTCATTCTTTAGTGCCTTATTATGAATGTTTCCCCTTGAATGCTTATCTCTCTATGAATACATCAGATTGAAGGGCAAGTTTTGCTTTAGAAGATGTGTTGTCCTTAGTGAATGGATTTGATAAGTTGCACTAATGGCTCAGCGGAGGAAAAAAAAAGAAAATAAAGCAAAGTGTGGTTGTAATTACATTTTTGTAATTGAGGTTTGTTATGGTGGGTGAATGACTGTCATCCTCATAAGGGTGGTTTCCTGTGGCTAAACCAGTATTCAGTAGCCTTCACGTGCATTATGGTGCCTTTTGCTTGCTTATCTCTCTCAGCTGGTTGCTCAAAGCAAATAGGACGTCTGGTAGTCAGCCCTTGGATCATCAGTTCTTTCCTCCCCCGTGTGGCTCATTAAAGGCATCTGAGAATAAATTGTGCAGAGGTTTGGAACACGTGAGTTTTGCCATAGAAATTTTGTTTTCTGCAAGGTCCGAGGAAAATAAGTTGAGGCACATGTTTTCAGGGAGTGCAATCTCTTCATTGGTAGGGAGAATGCCTCAGTAGCATCACTTGGTTCATTCATCTACTTAATAACAATCGTATTGTTAATATAATAATAATAATAGTATATTGTTTCCATATTCCTTCTCAATGCTGAAATATGAAATCAGAAAAAGCAAATGTAGACTGGGGGAAGGTTGGCGTGATGTGAAGGATTTGATTCTTCCTTGGTTAAGGTGTACTTCAAATTAAAAAGGGATTAAGTGTGCCAGTCAGTCTGTGTTGTTCTAAAGCCAGATATCCTGTGCCAGCTTTTGTGTTCTCACTGCTGTTCATAATTCCCAAAGACAATTAGGAGAAATGAAGGCCTGAGCCGGCAGTTTTTCTGTGCAGGAGTAGGTCTGCCCAGCTGGAATAAACTGCGACATTGGAGCCTGAGGAAAGAGTGAAACAAACAAATGTGCAATTGTGTTCCAACAGCCTTTGCAAATAGGGGGATAATCTTTGAGGAGTTAACTGTAGTTTTTTTGTTGCAAGGACAATTGGTACTGTTTTCCCAGTAGGCTGTTGTGTTAGGCTATTGTTCTATCCAGCGTGGATTTATTTAGCTGAACTATAAACTCTGTAGAACGGTATCTAAAATAATTTTAACAAAGCATTTTGTAAACGTTGCCTTTTTTTTTTTTTTAGACAGGGATTCATGTTTGTCTTTCATGTGCCCCTGTGAATCGGCTTGCAGGCTTTTTATTTAGTAAGCAAATTACTGAGGAGATGAATGTGTAGGCAGCAGATTAGCACAGAATTTTTGAGGGGCCTATGGCTCTAAAAGTGTGTGCTTTTTTAAATTGTGAGCAGATGTAGATGTTGTCCCTCTAATGTTGATGCCTACCCCATGTCAATTTCTTTTTCATCACAATATGCGGCCAGTTCACTTTCCTTTCTTCTACAAGTTGCCTTTTCTTGCTCATTTTTAGCTTGAAATTCAAGTGAAATTCAAGGAGTTATCTCTGTTCCTGTTCGGATACTGAGGTTGTTGGATAATTTTGGAGATGGCAGAGCCATGGGAAGAGGTGTTGTTGATGTAAACTCCCTCTGCTGGTTGATTTTGCAGCACAAATAAAGCTTTGTGTTGTATAATTGTTTAACTTTGCATCATGCAGCAGAAATTAACAGTTGAGAGGTGGCATGCCGTGTTTCTAAAAGCGACTAGAGCACTAGACTTAAGCCCAGGGGTTTTATACTCATAAAGTTTTTCATTTCAGTCAGCTTAAGAGCTGTGTGTTGATACATGAAAGATGCTCCTCAGAGCCACTGCTGCCTTGTTGCACACAGAATCTGAGCAATAGCTTGAGAGCCAATATATTGAGAGAGCTGCTGGCAAGCAGATTAAAATACCTTGACTGCCTGGGGTTCCATCTGGTACGTTTGCTCTTTCAAACTTCTCAGCTGAGGTGCAGCCCTTGCACAGTGTGTGATGTAGCAGGGTCCTATCAGGAAAAGTAAATAACCTTAGGTCTGGGACTGACACACTGCAGGAAGGGTGAGTGATGGACGCTGGGTTTCTCTGTTCTACTGCTTACAGTGCCATGCCTGGAGTCTCCTGGATCACCAGCCTTTCATGGCAAGGATTTGCCCAGAGGAAACTCGGCACACACCTGTCCCTGCTAGATTCAGGCAAATATTGTGCAGGGATGAAGTGTGAGTGTGGTTGGTGTGAGAGGTCAGTCACGGTATCACAGAGCATCTGCTCATTTGGAAAGTGTGCAGTATATCTTACAGGATGCTAGAATCAATTTGGTTTCAGTTTTAATAACACCGAGTTACTTTACTGACACCTCCCTTTGCAGTCCTACATTTAAAAATAGATTCCTCAAATACTTTTTCCTCACTGTGGATTTTATTTTTCCTTCCTGTGACTGCCAGAACTGTTGTTGGAAAACTAGGAAGTTGGCTGGGCTTGTTAAGGAATCTGTCTCTAGCGAGAAAAATGTGGTGCTTCTACTTAGGTGGAGCATTAGTTTTCTGTGGGAAATGAAGAATAGGTAGTTAAGTCAGCTTTTTATGCAAAATTACAGTTAAGAAACAGTAGTCGATGTATAAGGCCCAGAACTTTCAGGTTTGTGTGTAATTTCTCTCTCTTAGTCAAAAGGATAAAGGAAAATAGCTGCTGTTGCTGCCATAGAAATGTTGAAAGGTATAATGATGATGGGTACTCCAGCAAATAGCAGAATCTAAGGACAGTAGTTAATATTTCAAGAGGAGGGAAAAGTGTGTCTTTGAGGAGAAACAGTACATATTACATAAAAGGCAAGAGAGGCTTTTTTGTTGTTTGTTTGGTTTAAGGATTTTTGTGAACCTTCATTGGCTGGTAAACCTGGATAGACTTTAGGATTGAGATTTATTAAAGAAACTAACTTGCCAGTGGCAGATGAGTTGTCCTTAAGAACCTTTTGAGGAAAACCCCTGGAATAACTGTAGCATTGTAGTAACAGTTGTAATGGCTAAAAATATACAGCATTGTTTTGAACAAAGCAATTGTTAACATCTGTTAACAATTGTAAGGATCTTCACCTGTGGATGGAGTTAATTGCTCATATCTCCAGTTTGGGAAGTCTGGTGTGCTTGAAAGCTTTTATCTATCAATGGGTATTAGTTTGTCTGACAAGATGTCAGGTTGAGCTGTGAGGTGTGGGAAGTGCAGTGTAACTTCCATTAGTTTTGGAAGTGCTTGGAAAGGTTTTGTCAAAGAGCAGTGATTAACTGAGTCATACAGAGCAGAAGGGAAGTCAAATGGATTAGAGACCTGGTGCACAGGTGAGGAAGGGAGAGAAAAGGCAGCACATGTCACACTTACTACTTTTAGAGTATAATAGGTTCTCTGAGTGATGCAAAACTTGTCAATTCGCTAGGACATTCTCTAGCAAAATAACACATTGTCTTCATGTCTTAACTTCACAGCTTGTGTTGAAAATTCTTCAGTGAAAAAAACAGTTTTCTTAATATCCAGGTTGACACGTTTGTGCTTTGGCAGTTGTATATTATATGAGGCAAGTTAAATAGGTGAAGTCAGAAGGGACACTTCTTTGGTCTGCTCAAAAGAACAAGTAATTGCTTCCTTGTTTTAATTGATTGATAGTGTCATACATTAAAAGATTTGCCAAGGTGAGGTAACAAATCTTAGCAGCTAACTAGCCTGTGCTTGTAACTGGACTAGAAATTAAGAAGGCTTAAATGCATCCAAACCTGTTTAGCTGTGTAGAATGTTCTATGCCTGGGCATCAGGTAGACTTAAAAAAAAAAGTGTTCTACAATTAAATCTATTATGATTTGTCATCTATTATGATATATTTGCCATCTGGAGGTTTCAGGTGTTTTCAAGACCTGCTTCAAATGTGAAATGCAGAGTTAAGTCAGGCTCTTAATAAGAGCAATGCCTGTAGAGCAGAGCTGGATTTGTTGGATCAAGGTTATGAAATCTGATAAGGAAGCAACGCTGCCTGGGTTTTGTTTGTGTTAGGGGTTTTTCTGTGGACATAATTCTACAGTGACCTCAGTGTTTCTCAAACTTCATTTTTTTATTGTTATTACTTTTTTTTAAACTCCCTTCCTCCAAGAAACACCTGCACTGAGTAACAGTTGCCTGTTGTTGTTAAATGGCTCTCTGAAGCCAAGTCTTGGTTGTCAGCAAAGTTTTGAGAACCAAGCATGAGAAGAGCAGAAAGGCTATCTTGTGTTCTCACTATTATCCGTATCTGGTACCCAGGCATCAAGAGGTAGCCTGACCTGAAAGCAAGGCAGCAAAGAGTAGAGGGATTGGGCTGCACTGAAGCAAACAAATGAAAAGAAGTGTTGAGAGGATGGCATCTGGGTACAGGCTGCAATTCTTACCCATGGAATGATTCCCTGCCTTTTTGGTTTTTACTGTTTTATGATGATTTATCTTGTCACTGACATTCTGTGGAATTCTTCACCTAATGCTCTCCATGTTTCACAAAACTTGCTGATAGCCCTGGGCATGGATCATAGATTGTAAGTGGCAGAGTCCCTTCAGGGTGCGAGTGATGTTATGTGCAGGGTTGAATGCCTCAATAAGCTCTGGATGTTTGTGCTGTCAGCTCTGCTATTGAGCTGCTGCAGTTGTCCTGAGGAAACTGGGAAGAGGGAGCCCTGGAGAAGGATGGTTTTATACATCTGTGTTCACTGGCTAACATCTCTATACCCTGTCATGTTTCCAGCTGTTAACGTGATCCACCTTGTTTCTAAGTAACAGATTATGGCAATTTTACTTAATTGCTGTTCTCTGATATGTTTCACTGCCTAATTGCACAAGCTCATGCTTTCCTGCTCTCACAAATATATTTTGACCGTAACAGCTTTTGATTACACAAGAGATGGCAAATTTGGGTCATGTTCACAACAGCTCCAGCCTCATTTTTATTTGCACGTTTCACATATGTGTTGCTGCTGGACATGAAATGAGTCACATGGACACAGCTTGAGGTGTGCTGAAGGAAGGAGAGAACTTTATTTTTTCTCTCAGTATTTATAGGTTTCTGACCATGGCCAGGGATTGGATAGTCAGGATAACACCTTCCCAACCGCACTGGCCATGAAAGATGTCTATGAGAAGACGTGTATCAGAAAGAATGTATACATATCTATGTTTACAGTTACTGTCCTGGGAAAGTCTTTAGAAACTATGTCAACAAGGTCGATAAACTGAGTTTTCAGGGTGACACATATCAACTGCTTGCTTTCATGGCATAACTTGTAAGGCTACAAAAAAAAATTCACAAGTGAAAATTTTCTAAATTCGAATTGCAGCTGAAATCCCCTTTGAAAATTCTGTCAGAGTTCCACTCTCCCACCAGTGGATATTTGCTAGATCACAAATTTTTAATAAGTTTGCATGTTAAAGAGCAGATGTTCAGCTATGTTGGATATAGTTTACTTAAATACCATGTTTAGAAAAGAATCTGTTTTTCCACTGACTACCTTTTGTTCACCTAAATACATGGAAATACAATTACATATTTCATATAGAATAGAACATTTGTTTTCAGACCTACATGTCTTTCTTCTCCACATAAAGAAATTTACCTTCTTGTCTGTTAATGAAAGCACAAAATACTTTTTTTTAATGAGCTTTTCGGTGTTTTTTGTTGCAGCAATGTCCTCTTGCTTGTAGAAGCGTCATGACACAAAGCAGCATCATGGTGGATGTGGGCAAGTGGCCAATATTTACCTTACTGTCCCCCCAAGAAATTGCTTCCATTCGGAAAGCGTGTGTGTTCGGAACGTCGGCCAATGAAGCCATTTACATCACGCACAACGACGAGGTGAGCCTGGCATCGAGCTGGGTGGCTGCTCCTCAATTAGCTGTTTTCAGAATGTTTGTAGATTAATAGCTTCTCAAAAGCATTATGTGAAATTTATGTTCTTCAAAACATAGTGGATATAATGTTTGATTTATTTTTTTTTTAAGTTTTGTGTAGGGACAATATAAATGGACTATTTAGAAAACTTTCACATGGCAGAGGTCAGGATGGATTACATGCACTTTTGAAGACAGGCAGAATTTAAAAGAAGGTGAGGTAGCTTGAAGCTAAGTGCAAACAGGTATGAAGATAGAAAACGAGGTTATGGCTTTCTGAGTAAAAAATGCTTTGGAAGAGTATCTGTAGATTTTAATGATTCGGAGACTCATTATGAGTTAGCATAGTGCTGCTGAATGGAAACAAGCCAGATGTTCTGGTGTTCTGCGATGTATTAACGGGAAGATTTCTCATAAGACTGGGTAGAGAAAGATTTACTTTTTTTTCCCCCTTAAGTCCTATCAATAGTGCCTGTAGGATGAGGCTCCCACATTATAGCTCTTTGCATACTTATGCTTTATTTGTTGTTTACAAACTGCTTTTAAAAGAAGGTGGTGTCTTCCACTTTTCACAGTTTCAGACTTTTTGTGATGCAGTTTGTAAAAATTAAAAGGCTAACTTTCAGAACTGTACAAATCTGAGTAATTCAGACTCATCAATTAACATCCAAAGTACCCTTGTGCTGACTCTTGAAATTGTTAATTTCCATGTGGGAAGTCTCTGGACCCTGGAGGTCCAAGGTGAAACTCTGTCCCCAGTTAATGAAGACCTGAGTATTGCACATCTGTGCATACCTGAGTGTAAAACATTGGAAATTATTATTCTTTTGTTTTTCAGGTATTTGTTTTTGGACTGAATTGCAGTAATTGTTTGGGAACTGGAGATAATCAGAGCACAATAGTACCAAAGAAATTAGAAGCCTTATGTGGAAAGAAGATCTCCAGTCTCAGTTATGGAAGTGGACCCCATGTTGTTCTTTGTACTGAAGGTAGAAAATTAACATTTAGTATAGAAACATAAGTTAGAGACTTTTAAATTCCACTTGCATTTAACAGAAATGGATTATGGTGTAATTGTATTAACTTGTTAACTGGCTAATGTACACTAAGAGGTTCTCGTTGGTCTTAAGTGGAAGTAAATGGCTTTTTATAATCAGTAAAGTTTCCATTTCCATTATGTTGAGGTTGTAGGATTTTACTATGTCTCTTATGATGTACTTTGTCTTACCTGTGCACTTCCATGTGTTCCCATAATCTAGAGGATATGCTGTGATATATTATATAAAACAAAGTATATACTTTTCTAGCATACAGATGATTCTTATAATACTTTAACTTTTTGTTGACATCCTTTCAATTTCATGTTGGCATTTGCTAATTTCTTAAAATTCTGTCTTAACCTCCTTGGAATTTTTAGTGGTTTTCATCACAAATATTTTTGCAGACGGTGAAGTGTATGCTTGGGGACATAATGGTTACAGCCAGCTTGGAAATGGCACAACCAATCAGGGCATTACTCCTGTTCAAGTTTGCACAAATCTCTTAATAAAGAAAGTGGTGGAAGTAGCTTGTGGATCTCATCATTCCATGGCACTCTCAATGGATGGGGATGTAAGTTGAAACCTGTTCAAATCTCTTAATCTCCTTGTTGAAGTGAATAGTAGAGGTGACCTTGCAGTTTGAACTTCTCTCTGTTTCTACAGTATAATTACAAACATAACCTTTTCTCCTGCTGCCTCAAACTAGGCTGTCCTTTTCTTCAGAGCAGACTTGAAAACAACTAAAAAAAAAAACCTAACCCAAAACCAAATTACTAAACCCCCCTCCCAAAAAAAACCAATCCTAAAACCAAGGGAAATACAACTTTTGTGCCTCTCAGAGGGATGAGACTAGAAAGATGTGCCACTTAGAGGTGAAATAATGGTTTGTGAAGTGCAAAATGTAATTTATTTGCTTGCAGTTCTGTTAGTTAGTGGGTGTGTTGAATTTGTATTTCCTGGGTTAGAATTTTGTCTTGTAGAAATGCCTTGCATTTCCACACTGGTACTGCCAAAGAATGTTGCTCTGCACACCTCTGAATACCTTGGTGTGTAGCTAATGAAAGAGCACTTGGTTTATATCCAAGTCTGCTTCATGCTGTTTGTTTGCGTGGCTTCAGGCTACATGTTGTAGGAAACACATACAATTAGTTTCCAGTTATGCAGATTTGACCAACGCACAGTGGAAAATCTGGTTTCAACTGTGCACTAACAAAAGAAAAGCTAATTTTAAATTTTTTAATTTTAATACCATTTAACAATTAAAAGGGAAACTACAGTTCTCATCCTGAGATGATGATCTCATCCTGATCTGAGCAGGTCCAGTATGGAATAGTAGTGCAACAGTAATACCAAGTATTTTAAGGGTAGGAAAGAGAGATTGGGTTAAGTGGTCTGTGTTTTAGCTGAAAGAAGAGCCTACATGTAGAAAAGATTTTGTGCTGTCATGTTTTGCTTGGTTAAACTATAAAACTTGGTGAGCATGCAGGAAGGAGAGGGCATTCACGCATTACTTACACTAGAGGTGCCAGCTGCTGTGTGGTAGCTGCCTGTGAAGGCCATGCTGCCTCTTGTCATAAATGTGGCATGCTTGAAATCTCAGTGGAAGCAGGGGAATTTCTTTTTGTTGACCATGGAATTGGTATTTGCAGCTGGTGCACCAGTGTGGCTCATTAATGTACTTTAAATCCATCCCTGGCGTACCTTGCAGTAACTTGGTGTATTTGTACTCAGCCTCTACCAGACCTGAGTGCACTGAAAGCAGCAAAATGTGTTAAGCAGCTTTGCAGAAAGATTTGGCTGCTAGCCCCCTTGTGTTCTGGTATACCTGAGGCCTCAGGGAGACATTGAAGTTGGAAGTATTTGTGGCAATACCTGGCATAATTTGTTGGTATGGTTCAGTGCAGTTTTAATGCAGTGCAAATTTTTAAAAAAGTATTAAAATACAAGGAATGCAGACATCCATGCTTCTCTGGCACATCCTTTGGCATTTTGATCTACCTTCTGAGATCCTACCTAAATATTTGCTGTTGCTGAAATTGAAGTATTTCATAAAGCATCTTCAAATATTAAGTAGGAATCAATTATCCAGCAGTTAGAAGTAACAAAAACCAAAGGACTGATTCTTTCTTTTGTTCATTATTATTCATTGTAAATGAATGTAAATGTTGTGTTGGTGATGGCGGGGGGGGGTCCTTCTGTTCTTGTATTTGGTGGGTTGGGGTTTTTTTTGTGCTGATGGAAGTGTTACCTTTTAATGACTCTTGGTTTGGTGTTGCAGTAAACAAGCAGCTTCTGGCACCAAAGAGATGTGTAGGCTTCTCATGAGGGTACCTGTCAGTGTGATTGTACTGCTAAATATGTCTTTGGAAGGTGTTTCCAAGAAGGCAGACTTTTGAACTGGGTGAAGCACCAGAGAATGAACCATCAGAAACAGTTTTATGCCAAGCTGTGGCCATGTAGACATGTAATAAAAATTGGAAGCACTGAAAACAGACATAATTTTTTTTATAGCTAACTACTTCCATGTCTTCCTGACTTTCAGATAAAAGGAACTCTTATTTTTGCTTGTATTAGTACTAGCTTGCCACCAGAAACTTTAAACTGACAGAAATTGTGGGATTTTTTAATTAATGCTGCTGTGTGAGAGAATTTAACTATTGTGAAACATGGGCTGACAAAACCCTGTTCTTTCACAGCTTTTGAAAGATGTAGAAGAGGTATGATGACTGTCCAGCAATAACCTGGTTTAGAGTTCTATGGAGAAAATGACATTGTTCTGAATTGGGGAGTTAGTGTGTCTGACAAACAAATGATGCTTTGGCTTGCATTCCTTTTCCCAACATCATGAAATTATAAAGACAAAATGCTCTTTGTCTTACAGTTTGACTTGTATTTAATATGGAAATATGTTCCTTTTGTTTCCTGTTTTAGTCAGATGCTCTCATATTGTTGCAATAAGCTGGGAAAAGTGCTATATTCCTATTTGCTAAAGGAGTCCTAATGCTGTATCATTTTCATATGTTGAAAATGAACTTCAAACATTTTAGCTTGTTGAGTAGGATAGTTTACCCTATCTGGTGCTGACTACAGGAAGATTATCTATTGCTATCATTACTATTATTAAGCTTTAAACTGTGTGGTTTTGTTTGTTTGTTTTCATGGACAGCTGTATGCTTGGGGCTACAATAACTGTGGTCAAGTTGGATCCGGATCTACAGCAAACCAGCCAACTCCTCGCAGAGTTTCCAACTGCTTGCAGGGTAAAATTGTGGTTGGCATTGCTTGTGGCCAGACCTCCTCCATGGCTGTAGTAAACAATGGTGAGGTAAGTGCTGCTGCTGCACTCCCTCATTCTCTGTTACCTGAATCTACCAAGCTGGTGTCTGAACATGGAGAAATGCTGACAGGAGTGCTCAGGTTAGGGCTGTATTGACAGAGTTATCCTGACAACTTCTGTGAGACCACTGCAGGAGAACACTGCAAGTAACTGGAGATGCACTCTTTCAGTATTCCTTCTTATGGCAAAGACTGTACTGGAACACAATTCTTACCGAGTATGCAACTGCAAGAATTGGAACAGTTGTATTGACCATGTCTGTCTTCAAGTTGAAATAGATTATCTAACATAAAGCATGTTAAATTATTTGAATTCATTAAATTAGTCTCAGTTTGTTTCTTTAAAGCATGCACAATTAAACAGTTAATTTTTCTGCAAGGATACATTGGCCGATCCTGTTTCTTAAACACATTGCTTAATTACCAGCCACAAATCCAAAACATTCTTTTGAACATTGGCCTCCCATTATGCAACTGTTCCATATGATGGAAGTTTATGGTGCTGTCTTACTTTTAGGTATGAACTGTAACCCAAATTTTACTTCATTTCACCAAACAGAGGGTAGTATCTCCTTGTGAATGGAAGGACTGTAAAGTCCCTGAGGCTGGGATGGGCTTTTGTTGTACTTAGGTATGTCATGGTGTGTCCACTGTAGTAACAAAACTAAAGAATTAGAGATAAACTGGGGACTGCCATTTAAACTGATAAGTTCATCAGAATAACTAATTAAACCTTCTCTTTAAACAAAAAAAGGGAAAGTAATACGGAGAAAGGATGACATAAAAGTCAGTGTTGATGTTATGGGAGAGAATTCGGTGTAATATAAATTTATTGCAAAATTCCTAGCACTTCAAATACATGTGTTTTTAGCTTCTTTAAAAGGTAAATGCAGGGTGGAGAAGTTTGAGTGCAATAAGCCATTGCAGTTTATTTAATATCTTTCAACCTTCTCTGTATTGCTCTTCAAATAGCACACAATTTTTTAATAATAAGTACTTTTCTTGGCTTGTGCTTGATACGAGGTCTTAAATGCTCCGTATTCCTAGTGAAGAGTGGCTTAATTTTGTTTTCCTCGTGTGCTCAGGTTTATGGCTGGGGTTACAATGGCAATGGTCAGCTCGGCCTGGGGAACAACGGGAACCAGCTGACGCCGTGCAGAGTGGCAGCGCTGCACAGCGTCTGTGTGCTCCAGGTATGCCCAACGTGGAAGTGAAAGTGCATTCCTCCTGCTAGCTTCTGCTGGAACCCTCACTTTGAAATATTATACCTGCTTCTGGATTTCACTAGTTACAATGATGAATTTTTTTTTTAGCTACAATCAATTATGTTTTGCTTTTACAACCTGCAAGTAAGCTGTGAGACATTTGCTTTGGTAAATGCTTGAAAGATTTAAAGTTAGCTACTGTAGCTACTAGTATATTATGCTCTGGATACAAATTGCATTTTTGTTACAAAGTTGAATGATCAGTGCTAGTCAAAGACAAGAAATGAAGGTGAACCAGATGTTTACATTTGTTCTAAGTATTCTAATTCTAGTGTTCTAATTAGTCCTTTAGAAGCAAGGGGAGAGAGGAAAGACAAGACACATGGGGTAGATTTGATTGTTTGGTGTTTGGTTGTGTTTTTTTTTCCTAAGTAGAGACTCAAACTAAAATTTGTGATTTCCTGGGTTTTTGGGAAGGTTCTGTAGAGTTGAATGTGATAAATTGGGTTGAACTGTTGAACTGCAGCTCTCCTCATTACAGAGTACTCATATTGTATTGTATTCAGAATAATCCAGATCTGAAATACTCTCAAAGTATTACAAGATGTGGTGAAGAAGGTCAGTGCTCCCCACATGAAAATAAAGCGTGTAGCATATAGGGAGACTTGTCTAGTGTGCGGTAAATTACTTGGGAGCAGACAATTTAAATTAATGAAGCTGTGACTTTTGCAGTACCTACAGCTGACGTACCTTGTGTTAGCTGCAAGTACTGAGTAGTAACACAGTGTGGTGTTGAGTGAGGAATGCCTGAGATATTTACGGTGAACTAGCTGAAGGTAATGTGTGTGATATTTTGTTTCTCATCTGTGTTTGGTTCAGGAGTAATGCTTTATACATTTACTTACAGATTGCCTGTGGCTATGCGCACACTCTAGCACTAACAGATGAGGGCTTGCTCTATGCCTGGGGAGCTAACACTTACGGGCAGCTGGGGACTGGCAATAAAAGTAACCAGCTCAGCCCCGTGCAGATCATGATGGAGAAAGAAAGGTAATCTTGCTGAAGCTGTTTCTGGATTGATAAAGTCTGAGCATGTTTTATGCAGTCTTTAGCCCTGGAAGCATGCATGTGTAGGGCTTGGTGGATTGTTTTTCTGTTGCTAATGTTAAAAACGTGGGAAAGGATGGTAACTTACTGTCTACAATAAGCACTGAGTGCTTTTTGCTGTCTGTAATGGTTATTGAACACACTTTGCATTTACCTGGTACTGAAAGATAATGAATGAATGTTATGCTATTCTGTATATGGTTCCTTTGCCTAAAACTGGAGTTACGAAATCAATAAGCCAAGCCATGAATTGATGCCTACATTAAAAAAAAAGAAGTGGGGAGAAAGGAAACCTTTGCAAGAAGTGACATTGTGAGAAAAAACAATTTTTGAAAGGTTGAAAATGGTCCACCATGAAAACAGAATTCAATTTGCAAGGCTGCTTGAGCTAAGGACAGTTAGTACCCATTTTTATTACTCATACCAGTTAGTAGTTTGTAGTTTTTTAGTTTCCTGGACTCATAAAAGAATGAAATGAACCCTTGTCAATCCTCTTTGATCACCCTTTCATCATCCTCATCTTTTGCTGTTTCACCTACGAATGTGGACCTTAGTCCTGTTCTCTGGGCCCTTGTGTATACCTACAGATTAATGTACCTTGTCATGGTCTATAGATGTCTTAATCTGCAATTTCCTCTCAACTAAGAAACACTTTTGCTTGGTTTTTCTCCTCCATCTGGGAAGTCATTCCTATTTTTTATTGTTTCTCCCACTTAGCATTAAATTAAAAGCTTCACAGTACTGAGAATGTTTAAGAGCTTAAAAAGTGGGGGGCAGGGAAAGAAGAAAGGAACTGTCACAATAAAAACCAGTGAAGTGGGGCTGGTTTGTCTGTGAAGAAACTGACACTAGCGAAGAATAATGAAATATTATTTGAAAAAGCAGTGGAAGAGAAATGTGTGCATTTGCAGATGATCAACTTTGTTTTGTTAGTGATTTATTTCATGAGTGAACTAAGGGGAACTATTGCATTTAGAGCTGTATGTGAACTCAAGCATGGGGTTATAATAAACCTGGCATTATTCAATGGATGAAGGAGGGGGAAAATACCATAGAACATCTGCTTGGTATCTAATAAGGGGGAGATAAGTCACTTGAACTTACTCATCTTGCTTGACTTGGCTCCCTTGGAAACAGTGCTAAAAGTGGGTGAGCTGTCATTTCTCATGAAGCACATTGCTGCTGCAGCTGATCTTTTAGTTTATGTAATTCTTTTGTCATTTATATTTAATGCTGGCAGCAGTTACTTAGGAGGTTTCATTTGGTGCTGTCTTGAAAAATATTTCACATACTGCTTGTAAGGAATGTTTAGACTTTATTTTAGCTTGGAGAAACAGCTGTGAAGGTCAGCTTCCTGAATTTTAGTGTTAAATGCATGCTTAACATGTTACCCTGTGCATGTACTGTATGTTTACATGTACCATATGTGTATTACAGTACATGTTCTGCTGGTACAGCTGAAGTGTAGTGTAGTCTGTAAAAAAATAAGACTCTGTTCTGCTAAGAAAAGAAGGTTTGGAGAAGGAAGTGGCTTAGCTTGAATGCTGTGATAAAAAGTAAGTTGTCCCTAAAATAAATACTCTGATGTGTCTTGTAAAGATGTTGCATGGAGGTTCCTAAGTTGATAGTAGTGTAAAACAACCAATCAGTTTTCTTCCAGAAATTGATACGTGTACTGAAGGTGATGTAGGCGCTTTGAGTTTCATCTTGAAATAATTTTTGCACTTAAAATATGAACATTGTATAAAACTTTTTTTTTCCCTACAAATCTAACTCTTCATGGTTTTGTAAAGGAGCACGCATTTGTGTGTGTATTCTTAGATTGCTTGGAAAGATATTTGTTTGTCCTGGTTGATGTGTTTCTGGCGCAAAAGCATGAAATTCTCTGATGTGTTTTTACCACAGAGAAAAAACAGGAAAGCACAGCTTTTATTTTGAATATGGGAACCTCCCTGTTTGGCTTATCACAGAAACTCTGGTAGTGTCTTTGAGGTGTTTTAATTGGAATTGTTTCTTAGTTCTTGTACTGTTTCAGATAAGAATCTAGGGATTGTCTGAGCAGTGGGAGAACAGGATAGATAAGTGAGCATCAGCAGCTTCAGTATTTTGAAGAACTGTGAGGTGGGCGAAAGGACAATGTAGACTTTATTTAAAAACAACCATAGCTCTTAAAGGATTCATTCCCCTCAAATGAAGCACTGTGTTTATGTTGAATTTCAATGTTTAGGGAAGTAAGCTTAACAGCAAAATAAGAAGTCTGAAGTACAGGCAGTGGGTCAGATCTGTCAGCCTACAAAATCAAATTGAAAGGAGGTAGAAAAATTTCTTCTTGAGAATAAGTTTCTGATGTGTGTTGGTTTTAAGGGGGAAAAACAAACTTGTTTTTTCTTCATCCCTTTTTCCATGGTTATGAAAAAATAGGAGAAAAGTCAATTGATAAGAATGACATATTTAAAGCAATATCTGGTTACAGTAAAATCTACAAGCAATCTGAAAATATCATGGGATTTTTTAATAGCCGTTCAGTATCACATTTCTGGAGGACAAAAACCTGAGTACAGGGATGTTGCTGCATAGTTTGATTGGCTGTTATTTTGGTGAGGCCTTTGGGAAGTCCCTGGATTCTGTACCTTCTGAGTGCCTTACTGCGTTTCTTGTGCCCGCAGGGTAGTGGAGATCGCCGCCTGCCACTCTGCGCACACGTCGGCGGCCAAGACCCAGAGTGGCCAGGTGTACATGTGGGGCCAGTGCCGGGGGCAGTCTGTGACCTTCCCCCACCTCACCCACTTTGCCTGCACTGACGATGTGTTCGCCTGCTTCGCCACCCCTGCTGTCATGTGGCGCCTGCTCTCCGTAGGTGAGCTGCAGCTCCCACAGTCCCTGTGTCCATTAGTGACTGGAACAGCATTCTGCTTCCCTGGCAGGCTCCTGTTCCAAGGAGGGAAGCTTGGCAACTCAGCAGCTACTTGTTTTTAACTTCTAAAGAAAAGTCTGTTTCAGCAGCTGGGGATCCAGTGTAGGGTTAACAAGGTTGCTTGCCAGTGTACATCCAAAGAAAGCCCTGTTTTACCATTGCACGATGAATATTGCGTATTTCTTCCATTTGTCTTGTTTGAACTCCAGCTCAGGTCCAGGAAAGACTCCTCAGTCATTTAACAAAACTTTGGGGTTTTTTTCCACCCTTAAAACTATTTAGACTACTCCTGAGAGCTTGTTTTTTTGGTATCCAATAACCTTTGATTTTAAGTGTCATCTGTAGCTTTCCCCTCGTTAGCATTTGCCCTTCTAGGAGCTAATCTCTTCCCTATGTTTTCTTGTTTTGAAGGTAACAGAGTTCCAAGTTTTCATTTCATGAGATAATTTGTCTCAAGTCTATTTAGCTTGACTTTCCTCAAGGACGGACAGGCTTGTAAATAATAGTCCCTATGAAACAACTCATTATATAATTGCTTTTTCTGTTGGAATTCTCTTCTTATACTACTTTGAATTACGCTGTGGGATGCTGTTTCTGTGTCCCACAAATAAGATCAAACCTTTTTTTCTTGATTTTCTTTGATCCGCATGCTGCTAATTCTTATTTGACCCCAAATAGGATATAAAGGGCTTAGCTTGCACTTCCTGGAAAACATGAAGGTGTTTTCATGTTAAAAAAAAATAAGGATGTTCCATCTTACTCTGCTGCCTCAATTCTCAAGATCTCTTAGGACGTCTAATCCATTTTCATATTGACAACAGCCCCTAATTTTGTTTTTCCCTGTATGGAATTGTTTTTGGGGAGCAAATCCTAAGTACATCCTAAGTAACCACTCTCCAGTTAAGTCTCTCAGACTTTACTGTTGCATTTGGCTTGTGCTAACTCAGCTTCTCTGTGTTAACTCCTTGTTTAGCACATTTCCACATTTGTAGAGGTCCAGGTAACAACATCTCACCTGTAGGGGAGAACTGAGTAGAATTACTAAAGAGAGAGAAGATTAACTTTGAGCAGTCTGCTCCTGTGTCAATCTAAGTCTGCTTTTATCCCATTTTTCACTTTCTCCATTCTCTAATCCTCTGCAATATGTGCTGGTCTTGTTCCCTCTTGCCTCAACCACTTGTGGAGGTCTCATGGTTGTCCAGTCTGTTGCCTTTTGCTAATAGTGAAAGCTGTTTAAATGATCTCTCCCAGTTTCAAGTTCCTGGTTTTTATGAGGTATTCCCAGACTGAGTATAGCCAGGTGTCTGACCTCTATTACCTGCACTTTAATTCCTCTTAGCCTTTGGGGATTCTTCCTCATCTTACTGAATATTTAAATCAAAAGAATTAATTCTGTGGGCGTTTTTAAATCTCCATTTTCCAAATGCATGTTTTCCTTTCCCCACCTGTTTTAATCACATAGGAGTAAACCCTTCTTTTTTAATGTTTTTTGTTTGTTTGGGTTTTTTGTGGTGTTTTGTTTTCTTAGGGAGAACTAACTCTGTGTAAAGGTCATTGTTCTACTTACAATTATGATGTCTCTGCCAAAAAATGAATCAGCCAGTCAGGATAGGCTGTGGTAAAGTATAAATCTGCAGCCTTTTGGCAGGACTGAAAGTATTTGGAGTGAAAGTTGATCAGCATAGCTTAAGCTAAGCTCATGACCTAGCAAAAAAAAAAGATCACATGAGCAAATTGAGAGGGATTGGAGGATGGTTTAATTAGGCCAGAGGAGATACAGTTTCTGTGGGTGATTCATGTAAGTCAGAGGGAGTTCAAGGCCTTCTGTGGCACAGGCGTGACTTGCCAGTTCTGAGTAGTTTCTTCCAGCAGTATTTCTTTTTAAATACAAAATAATTTAGTGTCCCTAATGGTGAAGAGTGGTGTGTGGATTGTATATGGATGAACACTGTACAGCCCTGTGGGACACAGGAGATGGATTGCATCCCATTTTGTAGAAATCCATTTGTTTTCTTTTCCATGTTTCACTTCTTAGAAGCCATGTGCTTTGAAGCACGCTTTTAAGATGCATCAAAATGATTGATTAAATTAGGTTTTCTGAAACTTCAGGGGTCTTGCTTTACCAAAAGCCTTGGACAGCTTGTGCTGCAATTCCTTTGTGATTTCTAGAGACACCGAGTTTGCCTCTGTGGGACCAGTGCCATAGGCCTCCATGAAGAGAACTGTGGTATTTCTGCTTTAATCCACTTCCAAATCTGCTGAGATTCTGTGTCCTTGGTTGTACCTTCAGCAGCACTGCTGCTGGATTTTGTGTTATAACTGACTCATAAACTCAGTAACTGGTGTCAGTGACAGCTCATGTTAATGAGCCCTGGCAAAGACCTCATCAGCCTGCAGGCTGTATCCAGTCTGCCAACACAGAAAGGTGACTATGTGGTGACCTGTTTTGTTTTTAGCCCAGCCCCACACCATGTCAGTGTGGCTGGAGTGCTGCAGGCCACGTGCCCAGTGAGTTCAGGGGTGTTGTAGACTCCCATTAGCAGCACAGTGCAGATGATGGGGCAGAGCTGAACTGAGCCAGCACAGGCACTGAGCTGCCTGGAGGCTGGGAATCTCATGGGTAGTGCCCACATGGAGACAGTTCTCCAGGTACTTCCCTTAGTGCTGTGCTACCTCTGTGCAATGGGATGGAATGGGTGCTGCTGACCACTGCTGTAGCTGTTGTGGAGCAGCCCTTCCCAACAGGAAATGCTATTGGATTAATTAATCCTTCCCATTTTGCTGCTTAATGCAATGGATCCCTGACACGGATCTGTTTTCCTTGATACACTCTTAGTAGAGTTGCTAGCTTTAGTTAGTGATGTGTGTGTTCCATTTAAGATGCTTTTAACATCTTGTTCTGTTTGTTTTGAAATTGTTTCTGTAGAGCATGAAGACTTTTTAACAGTAGCCGAATCTCTGAAGAAGGAGTTTGACAGCCCAGAAACCTCAGACCTGAAGTTCCGTGTGGATGGAAAGTACATCCATGTCCACAAAGCTGTTCTAAAAATCAGGTAGTGGTCGTGTTTCAGAGCTCTTATTTGTAGAGAACAAACTCTTAGGGATATCTTCAAAGGGGCAAAAAGAAGTAAGAGGGACCCCTAAACTTCTGGTAGGTAGCATCCACATATCCATAATAGCTTTAAAGGAAGTGATTGTAAAAGGGGTGGTCCACATTCATTTTTCACTGAGCCTGTTTTTCCTGGGTTAATAAATTCTGTTAAGTTGGTCTGATTGCAATGTATACACAGATGTTTCTGTAGCATGGACACAGTAAGAGTTTTATTTAAATGCATAATGAAGTCTACAGTGTTAGGAACCAAAACGTGGACTGCTGACCCTGATGGGGCATGGTAAAATATTTGTGCGCATGGCAGGGTGCCCCAAATATGTGTTTCAGGGGGACTGTAAGGTAACATTTGTGTGTATAATAGCATTTCAGATGATGTCCCTGTCTCCTAGGTGTGAACATTTCAGAACCATGTTCCAGTCATACTGGAACGAGGATATGAAGGAGGTGATAGAAATAGACCAGTTTTCCTACCCTGTGTATCGTGCCTTTCTCGAGTACTTGTACACGGACAGCGTTGACCTCCCGCCTGAAGATGCAATAGGTACTGCTGATGGGCAGAAAGCAGCATCCAGAAAAACTGGGGCAGGGCATGCAGAATAAGTGACTAAATACAGGCTTCTAGTCTAGCCTATAACACATTTTACTGGTGATCAATTAACCTGTCTTTAAAATGCTGTTGTAGCAAACTCAACTACAGCAAAAATGGTGCGTATTTAGAAATAAACTATGAGCAGTTTAGTCAAGGTTGGGAGAGAAACTACTTCTCTGGGTGAAAATACTTGCATATTTTACTGAATTGAGTCAATTACTGTTTGGCATGCTATTAAAGAATCTCAATAGATCTGATGGGGAGGAAACTTGGACAGCGGAGCAATTACAACAAGCTGTAATTCAAGTGCGTATCTTGATAATAGCAGTTTTTTACTCGTGTTGTGGTGCCTGCTACTAGGTATGCAAGTCAGTAGGACAGCTTTCATATTTACAGAGATTAGCAGGAGTAAAGAATGAGGTAATAAAAAGCCTTTTTTTGCCTGTAATTTGCATTTTCTGCACAGTAACCTACTTGGAAAAAACACATTATAGAGATACAGAGTTTTGCAGGAGCAGAAACTGATACTGGAAGAGCAGAGATCCTGTTACAACTGACTGATACGATGGTGTTTTCATTGCAGGGCTTTTGGATTTGGCTACTTCATACTGTGAGAACAGACTGAAAAAACTGTGTCAGCACATTATCAAGAGAGGAATTACTGTGGAAAATGCATTTTCATTGCTCTCTGCTGCTGTCAGATATGATGCAGAGGTAAACTTCTAAAGCTCAATCTCTTAAATGGGTGGCTGCTTCCTGATTTAACCTATGGAGAAAAGCAGCTGGTTATGTTTTCCTATAAACTCTCTCTTACTTTCATTTAATACTATTTGCCATTTTCAGAATTTGAGAATTTTGGACTTGCATCTCATGGCAAATACAGTTTTTATCTCACTTTTTAAATTTTTGGTTTTCCCCATTAACCAGTACTGGGAAAGTGAGCTAGTACACAGATATTTCTGAGGATGGAAATACTAACTCTGAAACGAGGGGGGGTTTAAATAGAAAGTAAAAGAAGTAACATAATGAAAAGTAGGCTTTTAAGCCTTAAGTTGCTTATTTGTAAGACTGTGTGTTGTGTGTGATGACATGGTGGTAGGTTGGGGATTGAGTGCATTTGGGATTTTTTTTTTTTTTTGGTTGGTGGGGTGGAGATTTTTTGGCTTTTTTGTTTTGTTAGGTACAAATACACTTCCAGTTTTCAGAGTATGCTAATGAAGTGTCAGGATAAGAGCTGTTTCATGGGCCTTATAAACATTGAAGACAGAGCAACAGTGTGTGAGAAGGGGAGTGAAGCCTCCTCACTGTAGAATGTCTGACTCCACTACTAGATCCCTAACATGCTGCTTTAGGAACTAATCAGGAAGTATTCCTGGGCTTGTTTTGGCTGCTTGTGTTCAATAGTTATCTGTGCATTGTGTTGGCAACTTTGCAATAGGTTGGTTTTGAACTTGCTACTTATAAAGCAGTTTTTTGGTACTCAGTAAATCAACTTATTGCTTTTTCTTGTCCTTAATTTCCAGCAGCTGGCATGCAGGTTGCCCTAACTTATTTCAGAGCCTTGAAATGTGTTGCTTGTTTGATAGATCTTACCGAAAGGCTGTGTTAGTGTCTGTAGTGGCTTCTGATCTACTGTGAATAATGATGTCTTTGATAGAAGTTGATCAAAAATAGGAAGATTGCCACATTTTAGCCTCCAAAGAGAGTTTGCAGGATGGGTCTTTGGTGTGTGATTGATTCTTCTTTTAAGGACTGTAAGAAATCCCATTACTCTGCCTCACCCATACCTCTCTAGCTAAGTGAAGTTAGAACCATAGGCTTCAATGCTGCTTCCAGGAGAGAATGGGTGATGTTGAGGGGTTGGACTTTAAGGGTTTACATGCTGCAATGCTGGCAGGGGGCTTGGAATTGCTTGGCTGATGTAATTCATTCAGGGGGTGTGTGCCTGGAAGACAACACTTAAAACAAGCTGCTTCACTAATTTAAAATACCTCCATGACATGAAACTCCTGCAGTTTCTTTTGCTGACTGACTGAAGTGGCAAAAATTAGGTCAGGGCTAGCTTCTCATTGTAGCTTTTAAAATAATCCTTGGCTGTACCTTGTGCCTTTATTCACCTAAGTCTATATTGAGTAGTCTGCTGGGAGTTCATCCATCTGCAAATGAAACTCAGCCTTTGTTTATATACAGAACTTTAGGTTTTCCAGAGTTACTTACTGATACAACAAGAATTGTGTTTATTGTATGCTTCTGTTGCATTGACTTGGAATATGAATTTTTTAATAAAGCAGTGCAAAATATTGTAATGTGTATGATGTAATTTTCTTTAAAATGCTAGTTAATTCTGTTATTTAAAAAAAACAACCAACCAACCATCAGTGTTCAGTTCTAATAAGCTTGTCTTTTTTTATTGCACAGATGCCACACAAGTCAAGATCTGCAGCTTCAGAATGCCTGGTTTTAGGCCAGGATATATTTTTATATTCTTGTGTCAAGAACTGTCACTGGCACATACAGTTGCTCTAGTTTCAGTATTGACCTTAAGAGAAAACATGAATATTATTTAGTCTTTCATACCTCATGGGGCTTAGAGAGCTCTGCAAATTTGTTATGCTTGCCTGCAGGGCCCAGTCTGCTGAGCAGCCAAGGAAGGGATGTGTTTTCATGTAGAGTCCTACAAACATCTAATAAAAAAATGAGAATAGTGTGGGGAGTTGCCCTTTTGTCAGGACTTGTGGCATCCTCCTTAAAGTAGCTTAGATCTGCATCACAGAGTAGATTTTGTCCTCAAAGGAGGACTTGGAAATAATCTGAGTGGGAAGTGTTCTGTGGGGAACCTTGCACTGACCAGGACTGTGCCTTGTGCTCTTTAAGGCATCCTCTCTGTCTGACATTACCTGGGTGCAATGATGGTTGTGAGGCTTCTCTGATTATTACATGGAGGGCACTTCCAAGTAAGCTCAAATATCTGGAGCCCAATATTTCTGCAAAAATTGCTGTGCTGCACTGTGCTCCAGTACTGCATTTGAATCAGATTTGGGAGACCTGTGAACTACTCTGTAGCAGGAGTCTGTTTCTAATGCACAGAAAGACCTTCTGCCTAATCTTTGCTGTACGAGCTATCCAGTAAGGATACACGTGTAGAGCTGGGGACATGGAACTTCAAGGCTCTAGCTAAGCCCTTCAACAAGCAGGAAGGAAGTCAAGCAACCTTACAAATAGATTTGTTTATATTGGGAAATGAAAGAGCTGAATTTTCTTTTTCCAGTGTCGTGCTTGTACATCATTACCCCAAGATCTCCTATTTATATTGGAGTTTCAAAGTTGTTAGAGAATGCAGATGAAACTCTTCAAGTGTGAGAACTTAAAATATATATTGCTCAGAACAGCTGTTTTTTTGTGACTGCTGCTATACAGTGAGAAACAAATTTTGGTTACTTCCCCCTGTAACTGCATTTACATAGTGACATACAGGGGTAAATAATTATTTTCTGTTGCATTTAGATAGTGACTGTTGAGGGGGAAACACTGAGAACCACTGGGTGTGTTTGTCTAATTCGCTGCAAAAATAAAACATAAACAGGCATGTCAGCCTCAATGACATTTTCTGTGATTGAAAGCAAAGATGATAAAATTTTTCTTTTTTTTTTTTTTTTTCTTCCTCTTTAGGACTTAGAGGAATTCTGCTTTAAGTTTTGTGTCAATCATTTGACGGAAGTGACACAAACTACAGCATTTTGGCAAATGGATGGTCCCCTGCTAAAGGAATTCATTGCTAAAGCCAGTAAATGTGGAGCCTTTAAGAACTGAAAAAATGAGGCCGTAAGTCAAGCTGTTTGGAGGGTTCTTTTTCCAGCTACAATGTAACTGTGTGGGTCCAGGCAAGTGTTACGTGGTCTCTTCCACCACAGGACCGAAAACAAACGTTTTCAGTGCTCAAGAGTGAACTGTTGTAAAAATGTCAAGCAAAATACTCACTTGTGTTTAGCAAACCCAGATGGTGGAACCAGCTCGAGGTTTCAGGCAGAGACCAAATGCTGCAGTGTGCAAAGGCTTCTGGCTGGTGTTCTGGACTTGCCTTTCCAGCCTAGGAAATCTCTGTTGTAGCACCGCCTGCTCGTATTTCCAGTTTACTGTTTGGGGTTTGGAAAACAGTCTGACCTGAGCCACTGAATGATGTCACTTAAATCATTAACTCTCTGGGATTATAGAGAAGCAAATGGCATGGTTATCTCTTCCTGCATTTGCATGATTGTGAATGAATTGGCCATTTGCTGTGTGTAATTAACCAAGTGTATCCAGTGCTTCAAGTGTTCAAAACTTATGTATCCTCAAGGCCTAAGCAAGTGACTTTGAAGAAAGGAGCTACTAGGAAAACTAATTTGAAGTAAATCTCTATATTTGGGTATATTTTAATATAAGTTGTAATGTGTACTTTGTGTAATCTGTTCAAGCAATATTTATAATGCTTAATGGAAATAATTCCACTCTTCAGTGACTTCAGATGATGTTGGTTCCCTTGGAGGGGGAAGGGAAAGCCAGGGAGGGGTTTTGCTTTTAATTATTGTCTAAATTTAAACTACATGTAATAAAATACACTTTTTTGTACCTCTCCGCTAGAAAACCTTGGGTTTTGTAAAACATTGCAAGCTTTTTGTGTTACATACAGCATCTAAGTTACTTCATTTAAAAAACCTCATCAAAACAACAAAGGAAAACCCAAACAAACACCAATTAAAGCCAAAACCCAACTCACCCCATACAATGAATCTTGCTGATTTCACTGTGCCTGACAAAATACCTGTGATCTTGATTTCAGAAATGAGCAAATTTCTTCGTAGGCACTGATTTTAGACCTCAATGATTCACTCTGTTAATCTGATTTTTTTTATACTAAGTCATCCTGAAGTGGCTGTAACCCTTCAAAAGGTATGTATGGACATCCTGAACATTCTTCTTGTGTTTAATAACAGAGCTTCTTGTTAATGCATTTTTGGTTCAGTTGGGTGTTTTTTTAGGCTGAGTGGCACTCAAGTCCTGAGCTTGGGCAGTAAACTGGTGATGGTTCTAGGCCCAGAAGGGCAGCAGACTTGAACTGTGTAAGCAATTAAAATTACTATTATTTTATTGAATCTCACACATATTATACTTCAAGAGCTCATTTTTGAATGCTATTATTCTGTGATTATCAATCCCCATCATCCTACAGGACAAGCTCAAGTGAGGAATTCCGAGTACAGCTGTTGTTAACAGGATCTCACTGGTGTCAGGCCAAGTGGTGTTTGCCAGTGCTCTGCTTGTTCCTCAGCCAAAGGCTGGGTAAAGCATAGTCTGACAGCACTCGCCCTTCTTGGCCAAATCCTGTGCAGCACCAGGGACAGGGAGCACAACTCCACACACAGGTCCTTTAAAAAATGTTTTATTTTATATACTTAGTCTGTTGTGGCTAAACAATGCTGTATTCAAACAATATATGAAAGTTGAACCCTTTCTTAACAGTGAAAGGAAGATCCAGTCACTGTTTTTCTCAATTTTACATTGTAGGTTTTCTGAGTCTAACGCCCTACCCTCTCTAGTCTGCCTGCAAACATTGCTTTACCACTGCCATTACAGCAGAAACAGCTACACCTTGACCAGTCAATAAAGAAAAACTGGGCTTTTAAAATTAAACTCCTGTTTATAATCCAGAAGGCTTCCTTGAGTGCAAGTTCTGCTCATTTATATCTTTTGGGAAAGCCAAAGCAGCATTATGGTCCTTCAAACATCATGGGCTAGAGCCCAGCCAAGAAACGGCTCCCACAGTTAAAGTGACTTTAGAAAGTGTTCTGTGGCAGCTGAACACTGCCTTGGCTTTGAGAAAAAGGTCTTTACTGGAGGGTTCTCTTGAGTTTTTGTAAAAGCTAAATTTACTTTAAAACATTCATTTATATTCCATTGTGGAATACAAATGAAAATTTATAGTGAAATCAGGGAAAAATTTGAAGATGAAGATTTGAACACTTGAAGAACTTGAAATTATTGCAACAGTGAGGTATAAAAATAACACTTCATTCTTGCACCCATTCAGCCCCTGCTTGCAGCTGGGGAATTGGGCACTGACCTGACTGCTCTATGGTTTTTATCATTAGAAAATCTTAACTCTTGCACCATCACAGACAGGGGTTATTCAGACATCGTACTTGATGTACTGGCCGTGTTCTCTGGAGTAGGAAGGATGACTTCTTTTACATCCTGCAGTAGCTCAATCTTGTGATCCAGTCTTTTTCTGTTTTCCAGAAGTTTCTGGATTTTTTCTTCTGTTCCTATTATAAAAAAGGGGTAAAAGCTTTTCTTATTAAGGGATAAGATTTTATTATTATACATAAGTATTACTAATATAAAACATGTTATGTATTAATTAACTCTGCAGAGCTCCTGATGCTTGGTTTAACCTACACTAAAAGCTTTTCCTTTCTACAGCAATGTCTGTGACCTTGCACACCTGGTCTCTTCACAAAGAATTGAAACCTGTCTGCTGAGAGCCTGGCTGGTTTGTCAGAGAAAGCACAGAGCAGGAGTCACATACTCTGCTATCCATATGCTGAAATCTATAACAGCTACTTTTGAGATGAAATTTAAAACATCTCAGCATATAGAAAAATTACTAGTTTAGCTACTAACCCCCCCTGTGTGTTAACTAGCATATGAGCTTTTAACAGTTCTGTTTTCAGAGCCCATTTGTGTGAGACCTCCTCCAGCAATGATGTCTTTTAAATCTTTAAAACTAACATCTCTAAGTGACACTCTAAAGCAAATTTACAAGACTAATGGATTTTAGCTAACAATAAAATTAAACCTAAAAACAGATGGTTTAGACAACTCCATTCAACAACTCGATTCTCAAAAACACAATTCAACAGCACCTCTTCTCCTTCTTCTGGCAAAATCATTATTGACAGTATCCTGATGGGATTAACCAAGTTGTTTACCTTATTTGCAAAGCCCTGCTTGACTGCATTTCTGCTTTCCTCTGCTGCTTCCATTTCCCTAATGTTAAAGATTATTAAGTCAGTGAGAGCTCAGAAAGGAACCATGCCAGTATTCAGAAGCATTACCACAACCTTACAGTTATTTAATTGCAAGTTTTAAATGAAGCACCTGCTTTATTCAGTTAACAGGACACACAGATGTGCTGGTGACCTCTGTGCAGCCAGGTTGGTCTGTGAACAACAAATGACTTTCTCAGTGTTTGAGAATGTTGAGAGTTCAGATTCTAGTAAGAAGGTGGCATTTTGTACAAACTGAATATATTTTTCCTGTTCTAGGGGAGCAGATGTTGAAGGATGTCTCTAAAGTTTCAGTGAGTGGAGAAATTCTCTCCAGATGTTTACCCTATGCCATTCAGAATAAGAGAGCTTTGTAAAAAAAACAAACAACAACCACAAAACAAACAAACAAAAAAAGCAAAGTACTTTGGCCTTTTGCTTCCCTGCTGGTTGCTTCTTCCTCTGTAGTCAGAAAGCACAGACAGCACAGCACCTGCTGTCTGTGGGTGGATGTGGAAGGTGATGGACATGGACACGTTTTTAAATACATTACCCAAAGCTGGGTGTAGGTGTTGAAAACAGGCAGCCAGAGCAATGTTGGTGCCTGCTGCCCATGGGAAATTCTGGTAGCATTCACTGAAGAGGGAGCTGGTGCCCCAGCCTAGCTCTGACTGAAAATGAGATGTCCTGTCCCTCTGCACTCAGATAACACTTACTCAAAGAAGTTGGACATGTACAAGTGGAACCAGGGAAAAAAAAAACAAACTCTTAGAGAGAATCTGGATATGAATTAGTCATCAGAAATAAAGAAAGCAGCTCAGTTGGTTAGAGCATAGTGCTAAATAATGCCATGATTATGGGGTCAATCCATAAGAGCTGGACTCGGTGATCCTTGCAGGTCCCTTCCAACTTGAACACTGTGAGCCTGTTGATTCAGCATTTGGGAGAGCTACAGATGGAACAAACACAGCTTGAACACACAGCTCAGTTTGCTGCCAAAAGGATGTGGCAAAAATAGAACTAGCCCAAAGGTGCCAGTGATGGGAATGGCTGGCCTACAGAAGTGCTTCCACAGGAAGGCAGGTAACTGATTGGAAGCCTTCCACCTCATAGAGGAAGTGGCCTGAAGGGAAAGAAAATGTATTTCTGTAAAATCAGGAATGGCCTGAGGGACATGGACCTGGAATGACTGCTCCAAAGTGCTAACGGATTCTCAGTGAAGGAACTGCACCACAGTTTTAAAATTAATTATCATGGCCTTTGTCTCCAACACCTTTATCTGAATTGCAGAATTTGCTGCTACAAACCCCCTGAAAACAAATGCTGTCAAGGAGCTCAAAAGCTCCTGGCCAGACTGCTGACCAGCACACAGGAGAGGGAAGCTGATGGAGGCATCCTGCCCAAGCAGGACACACAACAGAATTTGAAAGCAAAACTAAAAGTTGGTTCTCCTTGGAGGAGAGGAAAAGAAACCTCCAGCCTAGAAATCTGAAACTGCTGCTGAGGCAACAGCATATCCTGTGTGGAATGTTTTACATGCAGTCAAGTTTGCAGTAAAAGCTGCACACTGCAAAAGGAGTGTGGATCCCTGTATATAAAATTTTAAAAAGCCCTTTCAACAGTTCCAGTTTGGAATGTTGTGCTGGCATGTAAGGCTTTAGAACAGGTTTTATATCATGATTTAAAAGGACTGAAGTTAAAGCATGGCAACTGACCCAAAACCATCAGCTTGAGACATAGTATTTATACCAGTCCTACTTTATTTAGTCCCTTGACATAGTATGTCACCACAGAGATGTGCTAGCTAGAGCTTGTAAGGGATTATGACAACAGTAACAATAATGAAAAAAGAAGAGGGGGAAAAAAAAAAAAAGCAGCTGGAGATTTTCTTCCTTCTCTACTGTTTAACCTGTAATTAACAGGGTTTTCATTCCTTTCTCACTGCTTCATTTTAAGAGCTCCTCTTGGCTCAGTTTTGGAACCAATCTCATTATTGATGTTGAAATTAAAAAGGTCTCAGAAAAGGAGATTGTGTGGTACAGGAAGAATTGAGCTACTAGAGTTGTGGGGATTTGGAGAGGGGACAACTAGTACCCATGAGAATCACATGGTGTGTTCAGAGAGGTGCCAGTATCAAGAGATTTTCCTGTAAGCTGAGAAGAGGATGAAATAATTGATGCAGCAGTGAAAGAAACAAGTGTGATCCAAGGTTGTGTCACATGAGGAATTCTGAGCAGAGATGTTTTAATGTCCTCAGCTCAGACACTGGTGGAACCTTGTGTCAGATAACTGCAACACTGGACACTCCAACTGCTGAAAAAGAAATTTAAATGCAAGAACAGGAGACTGAAGGGAGGAGCCTGGCTCTTGCAGTCAAGTGAAGGGGAAACAGCAAATATCATCTTCACATACCAAACCTCAACATTAGCTAATTAAAACCCTTTTCACCAGACTAAATTAAAGCAAAAGTAAGAACAACTGTTGGAGAGGGAAATGGGAAGCATGAGACTTGCCTGTCTGAAAATAGCTTCAGCCTTGTTGCTTCAAACAGTTTCCTTCCACACCGGTGCTCCCAAGCAGCTGTTCCTGCCTTTGTTTTCATATCACTCTGAGAATCCTTGTCTGGTTTTTCATGGCACAATTGCCCCCCCTGCCCCCAGTCCAGGTGAGTTCTACTGGCCTTTAGTTGCTGTGTTTCAGCAGAAAGCATTACTCTGACCAGCACTTATCAGCCAGCAGCAAAGCTGCAACACTGGTAAGCTGCTGAAGGGAGGTGGTGGACAAGGAACCCAAAGAAGCTGCAGGAGAAGGGAGTTCCCCTGGGATGGAGACCCTTTGGCCGTTTAAAGCTGTGGAACTGTGAGTCGCTCCCTCTTTCAGGTCAGCCAGCCAAATCTGATATACTTTATTTCTAAAGATTCAGCTAGCCATGGCTTTTATTTGACTGTTTATATAGCACTGAGAAAAAAAAGTTCCTCGGAATTTTCATTTAAAATGACTCTTCTATCAAAATTCTCATTAGAATAACTTCAATGCCAAACCCCAGACCAATTGCTGCTCTGACAGCTCTTCTGCACATACCTGAATGAATATTTGTCAGTATATTTTCAAACAGTCCACAGTCAAACAGTGCCATCACTGTCTCTTCATACTCTGGGGAAAGAGATAACTTGCTGTAATACTACTGAGTAAAGGTTTACAGACCCCTACATTAGAAGTACCACAAAACAGTAATTACTTCTTTTCCATCATACTGACTACTTGAGGTTGTAAGATGTCTTCCTTCTCATATAATCTATATTGAGAAAGAAGGATCAAGTTGTCAATTCTTTTTAGTTTCATATAGAAAATTACTCCCTTTTTGGATCTACACCACATGAACAGTGCATTTGAAGAGAAATGTACTTAAGTCATATTTCACTTCAGTGTGCCAGGACTGTGTGATGGCAGAGCTGACTGCACCAACTCCTCCTGACAGATCATGTGTGGCACTGAGATATCCCTGTTTGCTGTTAAGAAACATCCAAGAATTACACCTCAGTTTCATACCTGAGGCTTCTGCTGAAGTAAAATACAAAACACTCAGTTCAATGGACCATTGACACACAAGCTGATCGTGAAGCAAGACTTACCAGGTGGGACATTTCACTTTCCACACGTGTGCTACTTTACATAAAATAGCATTCTTTATGCAAAGGTATTACTCCTAACTTTGAAAAACTGGAGGACAATAGGAAAGGAAGGCTTGAAATTTTCTTTAATTATGTTGTGGACAAAGCAACATTAGACTGGAATTCCTTAAAAACACAGTACTTCATAAAAGGTGATAAACCCATAAAAACCCCAAAGAGACACTAACAGCTGACAGTACAGTAGTAACAAATCATCCAAAGCTTCAAAATGTACATACTTGGGGATTTTTAGAAGAGAGTGCTGATATTAACAGACAGCTGGTCCCCTCTGTGAAGCTGCATGAGCAACACAGACTTATGACTTAAATAAAACCTAGTTCTCTTCAGGATCTCTCTGTTCCTGGGAGAAGAGGCTGGATTAAACCTTTCTATGCTTATTCCAACTTGTAAAAGCTGGCTTCAAAAATTCAAGTCAGAAGGTCTCACTAGAGATACTGAGTTGGCAGCTCTTACACAATTTTGAGAAAGAAGTTCCTCGGAACTTTCATCGTAAGTGGTCACTCAAAAGGGAAGGTCATTCTCAACCTCCTGCACAGCTGCAAAAATAACTGAGTTATTTAGCACCATGGTATCCTCAGGAAGGTGACCCAGAGCCAAGTGCCTGGGATTCAGATCTGCACCTCTGCTCTGAGAGCTGAGTCCCTGCCATGGGTCCCCCTGAAACATACCTGTTTCTGAAGTGTTGTCATCCATCAGTTTTTCCTGAGCCAGGTGAAGTGTGTCCAGCATTTCTTCAAATATGTCATCCAGAAGCCCAGCTTGTTTGCATTTCCTAACAAAGTCTATTCGAACTGTTAAAACACAAAAGCATTCTCATACAGAAGTGATCTGTAAAGTGGGCTTTGCTCCCTCTCTTCAGAAGCTGAAACTTTGGCCAAAGCCCCTCCACCAGTAACAAATACTTTTGCAGATCTCTGGCTCCTCCAGCCACCCACACAGCCCTTTTCAGTGGGAACAAAAACGCAGCCAGGCAAACATAAGTACTGTGCTGGGTGTGAAATTCCCTAAGCTGTAGATCTGGCTTCATTCATCACAAGCAAACAGCTCCACGACTCTAAATGTGCCATTCCTAAAGCTCATGATACCCCCTAGCGATTTGTCTTGCTTGCGTTTCCACCAATCCTGAGGACCACACCATGGACTGAGCAGGCTAAAGCACAGAAAACAGTGCAAGAAATGAATCAGTATTAGATTTGGTAAAAAATGAGGCTACTTTTACTCCAAGTGATCCAGACAACTAAACTTTTTTTTTACAGCCCATTTTACATACCTACTTTGTCAGATTTGGATTGATGGATAAATAACCATTTTTTACTTATCTCAGAGCAACAGGTCAGTGACATGTTTTAGTAAGATCAGTGCAATGGGCTGTTCAAAAGCAAAGAGCTATTGGAGGGCTCACAAAAGTCTGCCCTTAAAAACATTAAGTCAATTACAAAAAACTAAAGTCCATTAAAAATAAGGTTACATTTTACTGGAGACATTTGTGAGGAAAGAAATGCCGTCTCATTTACATGAGATGCTCTATGAGTATTTCAGGATTCTTCATACGTCTCCTGTTCTTTACAGTGGTAGTGAAATTCAGAAAAAACACTAGGCAGCCACTTGCAATACCATGCCCATACATTAAACATATCCATAGTGAGGTGAATAATCACCACTAGCACATTCCAGACTTCCAAGTGCCAGCAGAATCCCATCAAGCAACTGCAGCTGGAGTAACATGAAAACTGCAGCACTGAATCCTGTGGTTCATCTCGCTGTTGTAACACCATATGTATGCAATAAAACACTTCATTGTGCTAAGCACCCTGTGTACACACAGGCTTCCAAAGGTAAGATGTGCTGCCCCCTCCTCAGAGCACCTCCTCTGTTAACACCTTCCAGGGCTCCCATTTAACTGTACTGATACAGAGGAGGGGCATCAGACAGAGGCACCCCTGTCTGCAGGAGACGGAGCTGAATGCAGCAGCCAGCTGAAGTGGGGTCATTCCCATCTGAATCACCAGCTCACATCACAAAGCAAGTCTCACTCAGCAAAACCACAGGTATTTGTTTGTTGCAGTTATTAAAACATATCAGACTTCTGCTGCCATGCCAGAGCACAGAGAGCCACTCATCTCAGGAGAATCATAAAGATACATTTGCTACCAGCCATCTCCAAGCTCTGCACTTCAACGTAACAGATCACAGTACTTCCTAGTTGCTCCATAAAGTTGTTACCAAATGTCTATAAATCAGAAAAAGGCTCCTCAACACTGAAGTTGTGTTAAAGTGGGAATCCTTTCTTCAGGCCCAAGGTCCTGCAGGGGTACTCCTAACCTTACAATGACACCTTGATTCTTCGTTAAGTGTGTTGCTTATATACACTTCCTACACACATATTACAATTTATCTATTATCATAAATCCCACCCCAGGCTCACAGAAACTCAGTCCTTTGTCCCATCTATCACTGCACTCTTATCTTCTTATCTTCCCACTGTCCTTGCTGGAGGAGCAGTGTTTGCATGTCTTGTTTCTCTGCTAAAAGTTTCACAGGCACAATAAAAACTGAATTAACCTTTCTGTATCAAAGTGAGTCTCACCTTTATGCCTGTTGTTCTTTCGTTTTAGTATTCGTAAATGGTTTTCTTCTGCTGTCTCTTCTGTACTCTGTAAGAAAATCAAAACAATGTATTTTTACATTATGCTGACATTTACTGCTGTTCTCATTATCATATTTCTGTCTTAGCAGAAGGATAAAAAGCAGTCCACGTTTCTGAGAATACAGTCAGCTTCTCTGCATGGCTAATAATATTCCTCTCCAGACATTCTATTTTGAAAATGGAAGCAAAAACCGCTTCAAAGCAAAAAGGTTTAAGAAAAGCCAAACACATGGGACACCACCTTCCTTGACCATTACATTTGCAAATAGCAGAGAAGTTAACAAATGCCTACTGGGAGCTCCCAAGGCTCTTTCTGAACATTGTCAGAATCCTTTGATAAGTAAATCCTTTGCTGTAGCAGGTCCCCTGGTCCCCTGTTTTAGTACTACTGAAATTCAGAATTACCATTTCTTCTGTGATGGTGGGAGGTGTCAATGTACGTCTTCTTTTCTTATTTGCTGCATCTAGGAATCAACAAACAACGAAGTAACAAAAGTGAGAACCTCAGACTGACCATCATACATCATTCAAATTTCTTCTTTTCCCAAAAAGCTACAGAACTGAGGAGCTTTGGGTGGCAAGGCAAAAGTATGTTTCAGCTTCCCCAAATACCTGACATTTCAGCAGAATTCACACTGTTTCCATTTAAGAAAATTGCAAGCATGAATCAACCATTAGGAAAAAGTGCAAATCATTACAGCATTAGGTTATCATTTAACCTTTTCAACTCAGTAGATTTTTAATTGTGGCAGAGTGAACTTATTCCTCCCAGCAGCAGCACTACCTCTAGGTGGTAAAAAACTGTTTGGTTTCTTTTCCAAACAATATTTTTGCATTTTTTAATACACCCTCAAATCTAAGATTACTTAAAGAATTATTAGGTGTCTCAAAGACATACAAATAGCATTAAGTTTTTCATCAACATAAGAACCCTCCCAGAAAACCTCCAGAAGCCATTTGACTTGTCAGTTTAACATTATTTATGCTATAAAGTGTTTGTAGCAATGTGATATGACATCTCTGAAAAATTATCTCTGCTTTCACTACATTGTTTTCATCAGGATGCACCAGAGACTCTTGCCAACATCGTAACTAGCAGCTTTTGGAAACAGCTACAGTATCACAAGCAGAGAAGGATAACTCTGGCAAGGAAGACATGGCAAGAGCAGAGAAAGGCAGAGAAGAGTGCAACCACCCACCAAAACCTGAATGTTTAAAGTACAGTGGGATTACACTTCCCCTTCCCTGTTTAATTCCAGAACCTCTGGGCAGCATTTAATAAAGTCTTTCCTGTTAGAAATCATCCTATCAAGAGGAATGAGGAACCACTGCTGGACACAGAGGCTGTGGAATCAAGTTTGGGCACTGGTGCTGTACATTTGCATTTTTCATGGCCTGAAAGGAAACAGGTCTCTCACTTCATCCAAAACAAACCTGTAAGGCCTAATTTGGGGCAGTGTGGGAGATACTGCTGTAGGTACAAAGTGTTTCTTGCTGTCCAGCAGGGTATTTTTGACACATGATGGGATTTTCTGAGCTCTCCCTGGTATCTGCTGTAAGGATGCCTTATACAAGAGAAGCGGAGTCTGAAGAGCAGCCCAACTCTTCCTGCCCTGCACAGTGCTAGCTGCTCTCCTGCATTTGTCAGTCTTTACTCTGTCCACATTCAACTCTTCCAGTTAAACAGGTTGGAGTCTGTTTCCAAGTCCAAACTGCTCTCACATCCCTGCTGCACAGAGCTGCAAGGGGAGTTCTTGGCCCATAAGGCACCTTATCCCCTTCCCAATCACACAGCAGAGCCCTGACATTTCAGCACAAGAATACTGTATGAACCAAGAATAAGGCAATCTTCCTTGACTCCACTTTCTCCAAACTATGAAGCAAGAGACACGGGACTTGGGGAACCAAGTGTATTCTACTGAACTCTCCCACTTGCTTCCCATGGTACAGCTACTCTCAGGAGGGAGAGAAGCTCGTTCAGGAGGCAGGCCACACACTGCCAGCAGAATCCATTTACCCCTCATAAACAGAAGGTCTTCTCTAAATTAAGTGCCTCTGGAATAACTCCTCTAGGAGAAAACTCTCTTTTCGGGGAACATTGTATATGCAGCATTTGAAGACAAAACCCATCCAGTATCTAAAGGGGGCTACAAGAAAGTCAGAATATTACTTTGTACCACAGCATTTAGTGACAGGACAAAGGGAGATTGCTTCAGACTGAAAGAGAGCAGGCTTAGGTTAGACAGAGAGAAATTCCTTACTGTGAGGGTGGTGATACTCTAGAACTGTTTGTCCAGAGAAGTTGCCCTGTCTCTGGAAATGTTTAAGGTCAGTTTGGATGGGGCTTTGAGAATCTGGTCTCCTGGAAGGTGTGCCTGCCCAAGACAAGGAGGCTGGAACTAGATAATCTTCAAAGTTCCTTCCAACCCAAAGCATTTTGTGATTCAACCTTTTAAGACTTAAGTCCTCCTTATGAACAAGGTGGTCTAGAGGGCTGGGTCTAATGCCTGAATATTATCTGGTACTGGAAACAAAGCAATCCTGGGCCTGTCCAGTACTTGCACAGTAGACCACCTGGGAACCTGGGCAGCCCCAACAAGCTCTGACAACCATTAGACCACAGAAAACAAAGTAATTTTGAAAAGTGAAGAAAGGTCAAGATTCAGAACTATGGATAAGTAGAAAGCACAGCTACTAAGTAAACTAAGAAGATGCATTTGGTTAGTGAACCACAGCAATATTGGATATTAAACAGACTATGTCTGGCTAAGAAGCCCCAGCCCTCATGACTAAAATCTCAAATAATAATCACCTAACCCATTCCTTAAGTGTCATCAGAGTGCAGCAAGACTCTGTCAAGAAGATTAGCCGAAATTTGCTAGACTTCAATGGGAACACACCACTGTCAGCTCAAGT
This sequence comes from Parus major, assembly GCF_001522545.3. Lineage (NCBI taxonomy): Eukaryota > Metazoa > Chordata > Aves > Passeriformes > Paridae > Parus > Parus major. The sequence goes on along the minus strand of NC_031768.1, from coordinate 61,779,629 downwards.
GCTCACAGCACAAATGAGTTAAAATTCAAAGTGAAGGCCAGTCTAGAACCCACTTCACTGTAAGCAGAGTTGTATGCATTAGGCTAACAAGATCCAGCTGTGGGGTTTGGATTCCCAAATACCTCTGAATCAGGAAGGGTCAAAACTACCAAATAAAGCTGCATTTCTGTAGCACAGGAAGTAATCCTTAAACGGGGCTGTACAACTCTTTGTTACACTTAAAAAGCTCTTTGGGATCCTTCAGAATGAAAGGCCCTATTTTAAAAACTGCTGCAGTGAATACAGAAGATGCAAATGTGAAAGTCTGCATAATCCCAAGGTGATAAAATCCCAAGGTGACCTCTCTATAACAGTCCTCTCCTTGCTAATCTAGTGCAAACTTATGTGCAGCTCTCCTGTCTCACATGGATTCCACAAGCTGCTTGGACCTACTTGCCCAGAGTAAGAATGATTCCATAAAGGATTGTGTACACTATGGTTTAAGTCAGTTTTCAGTGAAATTCAGGGATGACTTAATTTTGACTTCTCCCACTTCAAAAAAACCTTCTTGATTTCTTTTGTGCATACATGCAGATCTCAACCAAACCACTCCTGCAAGATTAGAAGTCCACCACTCAATATGAAGGTGGCAATATCTTGTTCATATGATCTACTGACTGTAGGATGCAAACTTTTAAAACAAATTAAATCAATGTCATTAAAGAAACTCACCATAGTGATTGGTCCTATTCCCTGGGTCATGTTTTGGGCAGAACACTCTAAAATGTAAGTTAAATTTCAAGAAAAAGAGAAGAAGTATTAATAAATATGCAGAGTTATGCTGACAGATTTAAACAGATATTTTCCCCTCTATTCACTGAACATAAACTGAAAGACAGTTAAAAAAAGTCAGGACTTTTGTTCAGCATTACCCACCTCAGAAACCACCTGCTTTAAAGCATGCACAGCCTTGCATCTGTACTTCCAGAGCTTCAATGGACTCTCAGCACTGAAGCTCTGAATGATCAGTTCCACCAGCCCACCATTCAGACCCTGAGTCAGACGTGTTTCATGTGTGTGGCAATCACTGTGTCAGAGACACTGAAATGAGATTAAGGTGAAACACCACAGTGTTTCCCAAGGTGAAACACCACAGTCCTGACACTGTTCCATCACATCCACTGCGGCTCTGCGCCCTGGCCCTGCCCCGTGCAGGCCAGGAGCCTCCTCAGACACATCTGCTCAGTGTCACTCTCCATTCCTCAGCCCTGCAGGATAGTGGCAGTGCCACCACACACAGCACTGGAGATCTCTGTGTGCCTCGCTCCTGCTGCCCTGTGCACACGGAACGGCCCCCAAATCCTGACTAAGTAGGGCAACCCTGTATGAGATCCAGTAGCTTAAAGCTGCTCAGTCCATTTGTTACTTAAAGACTTCAGTAATATGTGAAATAGGAATATTTTCAGTGGTTCTAGGAGAGCAATGTAAACTCCTTGGAAGAGGCCAAATGAAACAAATTTATCTGAAAATATTCCTTATCTTTTGAATACAATACTGTGCAGAGAACATGAACCAGCTTTTACAATGTGCCTTTCTTACAGAAGGATCCCAAGTCACTTTTTAAGCAAAAATGCCTTGTCAGGAGCATGTTTAGTTTATCTCTTCCTTACAAATCTATTTGCCAAGACTGATGCAATATTTAAAGAGAACTGCATTTACTAGGACATTTTCTAATTACTGTCATTTTTTAAACAAAAACAGAAGCACTGTCCTTAGAAATGCAGACTGTTGCCTTGATGAGGAACTTCTTTTGCATGAAATGCATCTTGAAGCACAAAACGTCAGGTACGCCTAACAATGCAATCAAAAATATACTGGAGAGACCTTATTTACATCCCTGAATTTCTAATACTGCCCTTTGGAAAATGTTTTTTATTCTTCCACTCCTGTAAGTTCTAGTCTTTCACAGTGAAAAACAACCCATCCTAAGCACAAGAACATATTATAAAGTACAGACAATATATTTTACTACTCAGGCCACTTTATTTGGAGGTCCTTCCCTACTATCATTTTTGTGAGACAGGAGTGCAGTTATTTCTCCACTCTATTCTCTGTTCTGTGGCCACTTCCACAGCACCATATGGTTTCTCTTTTCATTCTGCTCAATTTGTTTTGATCATCACTACTCATCATTACAACAATGGCAACTCAGAATTTAAAATCACCAGCTCTGCCTCTCTTGAAGGAATGCTCTGTTTTCAGTATGTTATATTTCACCATGAAAATGTGAAGGTGCTGTCAATCCACATCCACTGTTTTTTAAGTCTACTCTCCAATAATTTCAGCTAGCTACAATTTTGTGCTTTATTTATGCCACTGCTACTGTGCAAAAGTCTTCAGGTTTAAATCCTTGAAAGCTGTCCTAGTATCTTCCTCTAATCCAGTCCTTTCCCAGCTCTTCAATACAGGTTGCTATAGCCTAGTTTCCTAGGCTATCAGTGTCACACAGTGACTTAAAACAAGGGTCCCTCTTCCAAACCTCCAAGGTCACCATCTCCTAAATGCCACCAAACCCAACTGTATATGCAAGCACTTCTTTACCAGTTTGTATCTAGACTGCTGTCAGACCCACTTGTTTTTCAACATCTTGAGTTCAGCCTTCTTGTACCTGAGTTATCCCTTCTAAAGCTGTAAGATGAAAACCATTCATTCTGCAATCATAGAAAGTTTCCATCTTCCCAGTTACACTCTTTCATGAGCTCTGCTCATCTGAGATTCACAAAGGTTTTATAAGCATCAATTAAGCATCACCTCCTCCCTGCACAGCTGGGCTTATAGCCTTGAACAGATGCATTCATTTTAGGCAGAGAGCACTGTGAACCAGCCAGGAGTGCAAGTGTCTTGACACAAAAGGACCCATCTTCCACTGCTACCAAGGACTGCACTAGTCCACCCCTTTCTGCAACAAGCAGGATTAGACAATCCTCAAATTAATCTAAGTCTAACATGACCTGTGATCTCTCTGGCCTTGCACAGAAATGAGTACCAGGGCTTTTATGCACCTCAGACATCACTATAACTTCAGCATTTCTAAAGGTCCCTGAAGCCACAGTTTTTCAGCTCCTTCATCTGCATCATCCAAAGTTTGTTCCATCTGTCAGTGGCCATGCAGGCAGACCAAGGGCAGTGGTCACAAGGACTAGAAGGATCAGGACAAAAAATTTACTTAGAATCCAATCAATTGCGTTAATGCTAGCAACATACTTAAAATACAAGGCCTTTGGTGGGAATCAAAGTTCTTTCCTAGCACAGAGAGGGAAAATTACCCAAACCTGCCTAACATGAGCAACCTAGAAGTGCTATAACCTGCTCTGCACTCAGACCACATTTACTGGAGCTTCTGAACCAAGAAAGGATTTAGAATCTGAGTGACATTAACAAAAGTCTTGTTTCTTGAAGATTAGCTAGAGAGTCAGTAGGACTGACTTTTTCAGATTTGGCCCTGTTATCTTTCAGTGATGTTTCAGGCTTAAGCACTAAACAGATTCCCTCCCACTGCAGTGAAATGAAAACATTTCTCCCACAGTTTGTAAACAGAGGATTAAGAATCACTTTAGGAGAGGAGAACTTATTTCCTTCCTTAAAATCCCCTTAAGCCCCACCCAAGGAAGTCCCTCTTGTTGACACCCCCAGAGGCTGGCAGTGACAGAGGACACTCGGTGAGTACCGGTAGATGCCGTTGACCTGGTCGGTCTCCACGGCTGCGTCATCGCAGAGCGCGCAGAAGAAGTGGTAGCTCCTGCGGCACGTGCGCTCCTCACAGCCCACCGTGGCCCCCTTCTTGCGGCAGAAGTTGCACACCTACAACAGGAGGGGTTTCACCAGGTAAATGTCAGAGGCAGCTCCTCCAAATCCTGCCAGGCAGGGCAAATGCCACTGTCTGTGGGAAAAGCTAGTATTCCATTGCAAATCATCTCTGTGTAATTCATCGGGCAAATTCACTCCTGCAAACTCCAACCCTGGTCATTATTTCCGCCACCCTTTTGCTATCTCACCTCTATTTCATATTGATAAATTTGTAAAATGAGTCAAAGAGCCATGTGAGAGCACTGAGCAACTTGCCCAAGTTATTTTAATATTAATTAGTGTTAATGTTTGTATTTATGTTTTCTAGGCTAACTTCATAATGAAAAGAGTTCCACCCAGGACGTAGGGGAGAACAGCTGAAGACAAAGGCAATTAAAAAAAGTCTAATTTAAATAATCTTATTTCTGCTAAACTCAGAAGGTGCTCTCCTTTGCAATTGTGGATCACATTCTTTTGTTTCAGGCACTGGCTTCCTTCTTTGTCAAAGTCTCAGGAAACTGACTAAGGACCTATGGGCCAGAAAAAAAAAAACCCTGCATTTTAATACAGAATTAACTAAATTTCACCAAACCAAATGTTAAATCAACGACTCCAACACTAAACCTCTAATTTCCGTAATCTTACTATATCAGAAGGACCAGCTACTTTAATGAATTTTTTCCATTATTATAATGAAGGCCAGACAGCCTTCAATACTATGAGACAGGACTAACTGCATATTCAGAAACATTTCCTTACCAGCCGCTTTCCTCTCCTGAGCTCTTTTAACACCGATGACACATCAAACCTTATTTCCAGATTTTCTGGGTTCTGATCTTCAGATTCCACAAATCCTGAGGAAAATAACTAAAAACAAAAGAGACAATTTTAAGAAATAAGAATGACTCAGTCACCAGTGCAAAAAAGAGACATGTTTTCTTGCCCTACATAATGAGGCTGCTTTTTCTCTATCTTCAAGAGATTCCACCTACACTAAACAAGGAGCTGTGCTTACAAATTTCTGCAGTCAAAAGAAGTTTCTCCTTCCACATAGGAGATTTCACATAATCTGAAGGCAAACTAAGAAAAGACAGTAAGGTGAAAAAGTTAACTGATTAAAAACATGAACAAAGAAAATCTGAAATTCCAGGGTGCCCAGAGGTAGGATGAGAAGATCTTCAAGCAACAGACCTCCACACCTTGGACATTTTATTATGTGCTCAGTTGTTCAGACCTACAGCTGGATGTAACATTTCTCTGTAATAAGATTTCCACATAGCCCAATGCTGACAACAGCTGACTGCAGGAAAAAACCAGAAACATTGTACACATCCTGGGAGAAACGCCCTAAAAATGCACACGTGCACACTCAAGCCACTTTAATTCCCACAGAACTACTGAGCCATGACAGTGAGTGAGGAAAGGGAAGTTCCTGGCAATTATTTCCTAAGCATTAAATGTAGCAAATTCCAAACGAAAGGGAGCTACCCTTTCATCATCTAGCAGGCACAGTCTGTCTGCTCAGAAGGTGATAGCTGACTGCAAAAAAAAACCCAAACACTGCAAACAAGTCTAAGGCAGAGAAATGAGTAAAGTTGATGGGAGAATAAAGAAAAGAGAAAGAAGAAAAAACACAGAGAATTAAAGCCATAATAAAACCTGTTTCAAACAGAATATTCAACTGCTGTAAAAAAACATCATTGTGAAACATTCTGTTAAAAAAATAACCAGCCAAAAAAAAATATTTTTTTTTTTATCAGAAAAATAACAATGTAGATGTAATAATTTTAAGAATAAGGCTGGGACAGTGACAGAAAGTTGCTCTAGCAGCAATCTCTGGCACTAAATGGCCCTCAGCTATATTCTACCTCTGCTGAAGGAAGAATACAGCAGCTATAATTGATTCTGCACACCAAGAACCAGATTCACCAACATTCCAGAATAAAGGGGAGGCAAGAGAGTAGAAGGATCACAACACACTTAGAGCTTCACAGATTTTTTTATATTATCAACTTCTGATATTTTTATTTCTTATTTTAAATAAGGCACACACTGGAAAGTTTTTTAACCATCAAGAGGTATAGATATTTTCCTGCAAAGATTTAAGTACACAACCTTCTGTGGTCTGAGAACCCTCATCCAAGAGGATGAGTCTCAACAGTGTCTCAAGACCTATTCCTGTTGCTAGGCCATATGTGGTCTTTGTGGTGTTTTCATGTGTGTCTGGGACCACTGATTAGCAACAGACATCAATGAAAACATCACAAATAAACAGCTCTGGGTGTGCAGACACATCCTCTCCCACTACAGAATCCTGGCCAAATCGCTTTTCCTTTTCACAGCTTTTCAATCTAATATAAACTTGCTGGTTTGAGTAACCAGCCTTTCAATCCACACATCATGGCAAAATCAAAAAACAGGTAGGCAGTGGAAACTTCCCCCTTTATCCATTTTCCACTTCTCTTCAGTACTGACCAGCTAAAGGCACTCACCAGACAATCCTGATGAGCTGCAATATCTCTCTCTGTGGCGATATACATCACAGAGCCAGCCTCCCCTTCTGAACAAAATGCACATCTTCTTCTCACCATCTTCGCCATTATCCAGAAAGCACCTGGAGCAGGAGAACTGGGACAAAACACAAAGCAATTGACAATTTCCACGGGTCAAGCAAGACAGAAGAAACCAGAGCCTGCCAACACCTGCCCTCTGACTGCTCTTTCACCTACATTCCGGACCCTTGGTGCTTTCCTCCTCCAGTAACAACAACCGGTAGAACAGGCAAAGCCTGCTCTTGGCATAGCAGTGGCATGGAAACCAGATCGAAAGAGGTCCAGCATTTAGAGCAGGAGAAAGAGTGGTTTATCTCCTCTTAGAAAGTCACTAACAAGTCATAAGGAGTAATACAAAAGTTTTCAAGCTTGCTTGGCAACATCTGCTCCAAAAACAGAGCAGCCCAGCAAGTCATGCCCTAAGGTATGAAACTCATTTATAACTGGAGAAGGGCACTCACTTGTGTTTTCTTAACCTACTGCTGCCACATGTGGGTCTGCAAGTCAACAAAGAACCGAAAACAGCAGCCCCCAAGCTTTGCCAGCGCCTTCCAGGAGTTCACAGAAAACAAGGAAGAAACGCTAATTTCTTATTGTAAGAAGGATGCAGCAAAGTAGTGTGGAGAGATCTACTAGTAAATTGAGGCACAAGAAAAAAATCATAAATGAGAGATTCAAACATTCTCTCTCAACAAGATGAAATGCTAACAGGAGTGACAGAATTTTTCCTGAGGGCAAAATTGCCCCAGGGACACCTGTTATCTTTTCCTGGCCATATCGACTCAAGTCTTAATTGTTCACACAGCCTTTCTCCAGCAGCTGCAAAATTCTGAGGCCAGCTACTTACTTCACAAAAAGCAGTCTAAATGTTTCTGCACAAGCCTTTACATGCATCCCTCACCAGCAGGTTAGAGCATCACCCCACAACATTTGCAGCAGAAATTTTACTTTGTTTTTTGTGGAAGTCCACCACAGAAATCTTCAACAACTTCCCACTCCTACGAGGTGCGATTCTCCAAACTGTCCTCTGCTGGAGGTCTTTTATATGTCCATTTACCCAATTAACAGATGCCAAACTCTGACAGCACAAACTCCTGTATGACAAGGGGGAAGAAAAATCTGCATTTACTTTCAAAAAATAGGAGGATCTGAAGTCAAATTATTCTAGTGAGAGGTAGTTAAGGCCCAAGTACAAAATAGGCAGGAAATCTTATAGTCCAACAAATCCTGCAACCTTTTTTTAGGTTTCAACAAACTGTTTTCATTAGCTCCCATCTCCCTTGCCTAAAACAGACTGGGTAGCCCCAAGTGAAAACACCACCAGAGTAGAAGAAGATGTTTTATGTTTTCTCTCCTCTGGCTCACACTAGTGACAACTTACTTATAATCACAAGTCACTTTGCCTTTGCACACAGCTGGAGTTCTTTTTCCCTTCTGTGCTTCTATGTCTTGTAAGCAAGGCAGGGTAGAAACTGATTTCCAATACCCATCTATACACTATCATATCAGTTTCATAACTTGAGCAATAAACAAACACAATAGAAACAAACAGAAACACAAAGACATTTTAGAACTAGAATAGAAAAGAAATAAATTCCAAAGAAGAACAAGCTAGAGTTTGAATGGCCTAGAATACAGGAAAATCTCTCTGCAGCAAACAAATACCTGGAATCGATGCAGAAACATAGGCCCTGCTCAGGCCCAGTCAGAGGATCCAGGTCCAGGAATTTTTTAAGGAAGGGGCTAAAGGCAGAGTCTACAGTCCCTGGTGTTCTTACAGGCGCCAGAGAGATCCTGGTGCTGATGGAGAACAGAAGACACTTGGTCAAGGTCAGCTTTGGGGTTACTCCAGCACTTTTGTAGGGACCCTGAAGCAGTGGAAGTACAGCTCTTGGCCATTCCTCTGTGCAGAAGCAGCCAGCCTGCACCTATTTCCCTGTTTAGCCCCATACCCTGGCCCCCTGTGGTAGGTTGGCCCTGTCTGGATGCCAGGCAGTTCCCCAAGCCACTCTATCATTCCTCTCCACAACTGGATGGAGAAAGAAAATATAACAAAGGATTCATGGGGTTAAGGACAGGGAGAGATGCCTCACCAAATACCATTACATGCAAAGCAGACTCAGCTTGGGGAAAATTAACTGAATTTATTACTAAAAAAATCAGAGCAGGATAATGAGAAGTAAAATAAATTTTAAAACCACCTTGCCCTCACCTGTCCCTTCTTTCCAAACTCTACCTCCTTCCCCCAAGAGGAACAGGGAGGTGGGGAATGGGGATTATGGTCAGCCCATCACTCATTGCTCCTGCCACACTCAAGTAGCCCTTCCCATGATCCAGTGTTGGGGTCCCTCCCACCAGAGACAGTCCTCCACAAACTTCTCCGTGAGTATATCCCATGAACAAAAGTTCTCCATGAACCGCTACAACATAGGTCAGTCTCCCTTGGAGTGAAGTCCTTCAGGCACAGCCTGCTCCAATATGGGTCCCCCCAAGGGTTACAAGTCCTACCAGGAAACCTGCTCCAGCATGGACCTCCCACAGGGCCACAGCCCTCTCTCAGGCATCCACCTCCTCCACAAGCTGCAGGTGGATCCCTGCATCTCCATTAATCCCCATGGGCTGCAGGGGCACAGCTGCTTCCCCACGGTCTGCACCAGGGGCTGCAAGGGAATCCCAGCTCTGGCACCTGAAGCATCTCTTGCCCCTTCTTCTCTACTGACCTCGGTGTCTGCAGAGTTGCTCCTCTCACACATTCCCACCCCACTCCTCTCTGCCCACAATTATATCTGCCCAATAACTTGTTTTCTCTCCTCCTTAAATGTGTTACCACAGAGGCATTACTATCATTCCTGCTGGGCTCTGCCTTGGCCAGCAGAGGGTCAGTTCTGACACTGGCTCTGCTGGACATGGGGGAAGCTTCTGGCAGCTTCTCACTGAAGCCATCCCTGTAGCTCCTCCATCACCCAAACCTGGCCAAGCAAACCCAACACACCCCCACAGGAACTTGTGCTCTTCCCAAGTTTCTGCTACAGAGTACTACCAGGAAGAGGATATGAAGGAGCTGCCTGGCTGCTCCTGCGCAAGAAGAGAGAGGCTAAGGGCAGGTTTCCAGTTTCAGTTTAATTACATTTTATCTAAACAATGCCTTGCTTTTGCAGGGCTTAAGCCTGCCATTCAGGGATTCCAGCTGACACCCTTGGATCTGTCTGAAAAGGCAAGAAATCCTTGCTCCTCTCTTTCAGTAGCACTCATGACAGCACTGTTCTGTCACTATTTCTCCTGCTGTCTCTTTTTAAAGTTGAGCAATCTGAAACTATTTAGCTCTTCTTTGTGCAGAAGCTGGTCTGCAGTTTTTTTCACCTCTGTCACTTCTCTACTCCTCTGGCTACACTCGAAGAGGAACAAACCACCTCCAAAGGGCTGGGTTACCATTTATACTACGAAGTCACAAGATCACTCTGTATATTTCCTCTTTCCTTAATAATTCTCACTATTCCAATCACATTTTAGCTTGTTTCTGAGTGCAGAGCTGACACTCCCAGAGAACTACTGTTAGAATCATTAAGCAGTGAAAAAACCACAAAGCTCAACAAGGGGCCCACGGCGATCAGAGCAGACAAAACTGGGTGAAGTGCTGGTGGTTTGTGCTGCCACAGGTCTGGGGAGGAATGTGAGGTAGCTTGGGAGCCGTGTGGCTTTGTTCTAGCCCTTGCTTTACGGGAAATGTTTTGCACCAATTGCACCTCCGGGGCATTCTGTGCAATGTGACCACTAACAATGGAAGGTACAAAAGTACCCTGATTTGCACCTAACTGGAAGGTGAGAATTCGACACAGAAACCACAGGGACAGATCCACAGGTTTGTCCTCCTGGCTCCCCTAGAAGGGATGCCTTTCAGTGAGAGTCACAAACTTGTCACAGAATCAACTAGGTTGGGAAAGACCTCTGAGATAATCATGTCCAAACAATGACCCAACAACACCCTGTCAACTAGACCAGTAGTACGGAGTATTACAGCTCCCCAGATCTCTTTCTCAAGTGGAATTAGATTAAGTAGGGAGAGCATCAGCGTTATGGTTGTTTCTCTGCCACATCTATCATCTTCCACTTATCAATGCTGGATCTTCACCTGCTGTTTTAGTCATTCCCTTACTGTCCCAAAGCTCTTCTGCAACCCTTTGCTTCCACTGTCATCACCACACGGAACCCAGGGGGCCTAATTTAGCTGTAAGATTTGGGGGGCCTTCTGCTGCCCTCCGCTCATGACAGAACAAATGACGCTGCAAAACAGAAGGCAGAGCAGCAGCTGAGAGAAGTCACACCAGGCCACTCCTCCTCTACCTGTGCCATTTCCTAAAAGCAGGGCTGTTGGTTTTGTTTTTTTATTTTTTCATAATTGATGGAATCCAAAATAAAAGCCTCTCTGAGCTCCTCAGAGAGAGAAAAGAATTAAAATATATTAAATCATAGATACAGAATAAAAGTGTAGGTTTCAGTTTTAAGTAGATAAAAATACAGCTTAAGTGCCCTAAGAGTCAGTCCCTGTTAACTAGTGAAAAGCCTTATTACCCAGTTTAAAGTTCAGTGATAATACCCTTCACAGATTCAACTCAGCTCTAGACATAATGAAAATATACTTTGCATTTTTGGATAAGAACAGATAGGATTATTCATGTAAACAGGTAATACCCTATACGTAAGATTTAGGTAAAAAGAATGCTGCTTTCACATGTGAGAATTAAGTTCAAACTGGTGTAGAAAGTATTGTTTTAGAATCGTGTTTTTAGTTGATAGGATGATTTATTAATTTAATCCCCTGCATTGAAGATCAGAGAAAGAACGATCGATGGAAGAAGAACAGCAGCCCCATCATCATCACCAACTGCTTCTGTGGCCCAGGACAACAAGGACAACAGAATGCCACGTTGTGAAGCTGCTGCCCCGAACATCGGAACTTTTATACCAGAGAGTTGCTGCTCAGAACTTGGGATTTTATGCCAAAGCTTTTAGTAAAGCCTTTAAGTTTCTAAATTCTTTGCCTTTGAGACTGATGCTTTTTTACAATAAATACCTTTCTAGCAACCATCAACTGCTCATGTCTCTTTGAGACCTAGAAATATCCCCGGAATCCCCGCTGAAGCGTCGACACATAATAGTGACTAAAGGGTAGAAAAGCAGAAAGGAAACAGAAAGTAAAAAGGGAGAACAGTGCTGGAAAGAGCGCAGGGCTTGCGCCACTTTCAATCCTGCTGAAACATTACCAGTGTGTCTAAGAACTTGCTCTCCAGACCCAGTTCTGAAAGCATCCTTGTAAATATCCATCTTTTACACAGGAGAAGGCTAAGGCACAGAATCTCTTAGTATATCCAGAGGGCAGTAAGGAAAAGAACCCGAGTCCCCTGACTTCCAGCACGCTACTGAAACCCACTGCCCCAGCTCCCGCTCTGCTCTCCTCTTCCTCCCAGCGCAGTGCAGGACTGGATCTATAGAAGTAGGAAGAAAGAAAGAAATCACACACCTGTTACCACATACTCACTCTGTCCCTCATTTGTGCTTTGTGAGGAAAGAAGCACGGCAAGATATATGGTATCTAAAAATGACCAACATTCACTCCCCCATTCTCCCCACGTCATTACAGAACAAAAACATCCAGATTCCTCAAGGAACGAGAACGAATAAAGAAAGCTATCTTTTTGATCGCCTTTCACTTGTGATCACATCTCGTTCGAACCCCCCAGCCGCGGGCAGGGCACCTTTCGCTACACCGGGCGGCTCAGAGCTCCATCCAACCCGGCCTCACACACCGCCAGAGATCAGACAGCCATAGCTTTTCTGGACAGCCCGTGCCGGTGCCTCACCACTCTCACAAGTAAAGAATTTATTCCCAGCACCTCCTCGGGCCCTCACGGAGGTCCCGGCGCCGCCTCGCGGCCCCCCCGCTCAGCCCGAGCCCCGGCAGGGTCCACTCCCTGACCCTGCGGGGAGAGCGGCGCTGCGTGACCGGCGCTGAGGAGGCCCCGCGCTCCCCCCGCCCGCGTGCCCGCTGTGGCACTTACCGCGGGCTCTCGGCGCGGCCCGGCCCGAGCCAGCCGTGACTCCCACCGCCCCCTCCCCCAACCTCAACTGTCCCGCGCGGAAGTGAGCGTGCCCGGCCGGAGCACGGAGCATGCGCGGTGGCGTCCGCCGGCTCTCCGCCCCGCCCGCCCGCGCGGCGCTGATTGGCTGCTGCCCCCGCGCGGCCGGCGGGAAGGCGTGCCCGCTGCGGCCCCGGCACGTCATAGGGGAGGCGGTGCCGGGGTCATGGACCCGGTACCCGGCTTCGACCCGTGCCAGGTACGGCCGCGTCGGGCAGCCATTTCCAGAGGGCTTTCACTATGGGAAAGGCGCTATCCTGCATCCCTGCCTAGCCCCGTGTTCACCTTTCACAGAATGATAGAACTGCTGTCTAACCTGAACCTCCCTGGGTGGAGCTCCTGTCACTTGTTGCCAGGGAGAAGGTCTCGACCCCGCCCTGGCTACGCCTTCGTTTCAGGCAGTTCCTTAGAGGGGAGAGGTCACCCGTGAGCCTCCTTTTCTCCGGACTAAACTGCCCCATCTCTCTCAGCAGCTCCGCAAAGCAGCTGTGCTCCTGACCTTTCCCCAGCTCTGGACCAGCTCCAGCACCTCCACGTCCTTCCTGATTTTAGGGGCCCAAAAACGGAACACAGGATTTGAGGTGTGGCCTCACCAGGGTCAAGTAGAGTGGGACAATCCCTGCCCTGCTCCTGCTGGCCATGCTATTGCTGACACAGGCCAGGATGCCATTGGCCCCGTTGCCCACCTGGGCACAGCTGGCTCATGTTCAGCCACTAAGGACCAGCACCCCCAGGTTGTTTCCTGCCAGGCATCTTCCCAGCCACTCTGCCCCCAGCCTGTCTGGGGTTGTTGTGACCCAAGTGCAGGACCTGGCATTTGGCTTTGTTGAATGTCACCCAGCAAACTCACCAGCTGCATTGACTGAAGTTATAATGAGCTATGTAAGAGTTGGCTTTTGCTATTATATATTTGCTTTTGCAAATTATTATAAGTTGAAACTGCTTTAATTATATAATGCAAATTGTAGTTGCTTTTGTGGACAGCTGGATTGTTGTTTTGAGTGTCAGTTCCTCACAAGAAGCCCCCTGTTCTGTGGTTTCAGCAGGCAACAGTTACTGATAATCGAAGGGTCAGTGTCGGGGGTCCTCATCACATCTGTTCCTTAAATATTATCTGACCATGCAGACAGTTTTGGCTATTTTCATTACTGTAAGTTAACCACAAGTACTTTAAATAATTTTATTTTTTCAAAGAAGTGACTAAAGGGAAGAAAATGAGAAAGGAAACAGAAAGTGAAAAGGGAGAAGAAGTGCTGGCAAGAGTGCAGGGCTTGCACCGCTTTCAATCCTGCAGCTATTCCACAAATCCATTTGAGTTATTTTCATTATTGTCAGTTACAAAAATAAAACATTAGTTATTATTTCACAACTATAGCTACTTCTGCAAAAGTTAACATTATAATGCACAATTCATAGAACCCCCTTTAATATTTGTGAAAGCCAAAACTATAATGTCTTCATTACACTGTCCACAAACTAAAATATCATCCATAAATGATGTTCTAAGGATACAAGCTACACAGGGCCAGGGCATCAAAAAGCTAACAAATTATACTATATCAAAAGCAGTTAAAAGTGATTATAAACTGTACAATTTTAAAATTGTTGTGATTAATAATAATTTGCAAAAGCCAGTACATAATAGCAAAAGCAAACAACTACACAGCTATTTGTAACAATAAGATATGGCTGGTCTTGCGTATAACCAAGATAGCACAGGCAGAGAACAAGATACCATAAAAGGAAAAATACCAAGTCTAAAGGGCATCAGAAGACCACCCTGGACTGCCTCCTTGATGGACTCTCGGACTCTGTAAACGTGGATTTATGCAATGCTGTAACAATCTGAGGTGGAGTTGTGGTAAACAGACTCTGAGGAGTCGGCAGAGTCGTTTGGGGAAGTAATGCAACAGTATAAAGGAATGCTTGCTAGAGAGGTGTGTTCTGCATCCAGTGCTGTTCCATCTGCTTCATTGATCTTATTATCCCTTATTAACCTCTTAAAATTTTCAGGAGTGGACTTAGTTTCTCACAACAGGCATAATCTGGCTCATCAGGAGACCACACCAAATACAACATGGAGCTTTTAAGATCAGCTACCTTTACCACCTATGTAAGAGACGCTTTTGGGGTGGTGGACAGTCCAGGACACGGCAGAGACCTCTATAGTTGAGTTAGATGTTAATAGTTTATTTCAGGGCGTGGGAGAGAGAGAGCGTCTGCTATGAGCCAGCAGATAGAGCTCAAAGCAGGCTTGGAGAGAACAATACAAAAGGGGGTAAAATATGAATACATGAGTTCAAGACTTAAGATTGCTAAGAAAGAGGGTAACAGAACAGAAGTGAGAGAGCCAGGAAAAAGAGGATGAAAGAGAGAAGCAAGAGGAAACAGGAGAAACAAGAGCGTAGAAAGAGTGAGGCAAGAGCAAGCAAGAGAGCATAGCAAGAGAGAGAACTCTCTTTTACAATTACTTATATAATCTATACATTTGAATATTCTATTCTTTTACTAACCAAACTTTCTAAGTATACTAATACAGTAACGTTTGTGTGCGACCTAGAGAAATTGCTGCTTTTGCATATTTTTAGTTATCTCAGGGTCCTTCAGACCTTTCCTTATAAGGCTGGGGAGAGGGGTCTTAGCTTAGTTTTATTGGGGGAAAGAATGTGTTCTGGCTTACCAGCCCGGCTTCTTTGAATTATTCAAACCGTGCTTTCATTTGTATTTCTTCCTTAGCCTTTCTGGCTACAGAGTCATATTTATAATTTCTTTCTAATTCTACCTTCCCAACAAGCTAGATCAGCTTTGGCTTTTCAGTACTGCTGGTATCATTCCAGCTGGTTTCCCAAATCCCTTTGTACCTGCCCAGATGCAGCATAGCAGAGCTAAGATCAACCCCTGTGTCCAGGCTTGGAATTCGATTACATCTACTAGCCAAATGGTGCTACACAATTCCAATTCCCAGGTCTATTACCTAGATGATACTCAAACATGATTCAAGCACACACAGATGCATAAATCTTGAACTAGTAAAATCTTCCTAACAGAAGTCTGTTCTTCAACACAGGAAAAAATTCTCTGTGGAGGAAAATCAAGTCCAAAACCCTTGTGAGCTCTTCCTTCAACCTGTTGCACTATTAAGTTCTGTGAAATACAAAGAGCTGGAAATTAATGCTCAGTGATTTTCTGCCCCAGAAAAAAAAAAAATCAGTTAATATGCTCCAGTCTAGTTTCTTTTATACTTAAGCCATAAGTGATCTTCAGCTGTCTTTGCATTTGTATGCTTGTATCCTGGGCACTAATATTAATTTCCATGGAGCCCTTATACATCCTTAGATCCCTGCTATCCCTCCATAGGGATCATCTTGCTCACTTTAAGAGCTGCGATTCACATCTCAGTGCAACTAATTCCCATCAGGCCTAATAAATCCCATCCCTTCATTTATGATGCCCCTGACAGGCTGATGAGAAGTCCCAAATGTGTCATTCTACAAGTGCTTTTGAATACTTCACTTGGAATATCTTCACCTGTTTTTCCATCAGTGCTTATGGCTTGGTCCTTCTACCCACTGCTCTGCTAAAGCATGGGTGATACAAGGGGCTGTGCTCAGAAACATCCTCACCTGTGAGCTGTGACAAGTAGAGGAACGGTCAGCAGAGCAGAGAGCGAGCTCAGGTGAGCACTCCTGTGGTCATTTCCTGCAGAGGACACTTGCAGGACACTCTCAGCAGAGCTCATCCTAGTAATGCTACAGAAGCAGGCAGAAATCACATTTTGTGAGGTGATTTTGCTCATGGATAGGTTATGATCTCTGGTCTGGAGGAGGAAAATGAAGAAGCACCAGTCTGGAGACAGACCTGATAAACCCAGCTAGCCAAAAAGCCCTGTCTCATACACATCTATGCCCACAGCAGGCTCTCCCAGAGTTGCAGATCACATGGAGCAAGTAAGTGCTGCCTCTTGAAACATCAGGTTTGTTCTCCTGCATTAAGAAACCGGGCTTTTCCTCACCAGCCCAGTATCATTAATTTCCACCACTGATCTGGAATATATAATCAACAGCAGTAAAATGTACCTTCTTTTCCCCCCCCACTCCTGATGCTTTAAAAACAATCCCCTCTTCTTTCCACATTCAAGTCAAGCATAGACACAGATGTTTTCTACATTTTCATTTGTTTAAAAGGCTAATTCTACTCCTGGGTTACCCGTGGGTTTGTCATACACTTTGGCATGTCTCTGGTTAACATTGAAAGATGTTCCCCCCAGGCATATTCCTCCTGAGTAGACACAAATCTTCAATGAAGCAAAAAGCAACTGAGCTGAGTGCTGTCTTCAGCTAACACAGAGGATGCAGTGCCAAAGGGGCTGATCAGTGCAACAGTGGGTGGCTCTGACTTTCTGAGGAGTTACTGCACCAACATTGGGGTAACCCCACTCTTCTGCATTTGTCTCTGGAGACGGGTGGTGAAAGCCCACACAAACCCAGTGTGATGACTGGGATGAAAGCTGAGGATGCTTGATGGATATGTCAAACTCTCAAACAGAGCTGTGGGAGAGAGGATCTGGTTTCACTGTAAGAGAATGGTTCACAGGTCTGTTTTCTCTGTTAAAAGTCTACTTTTAACACACTGAATCTCCTCATGCATGCTGGAACTTGAGCATGATTTTTAAGCTTGAAGCATCCAAAACAAACTAAAAAAGAAAACCACTTAGGGCCACAGATGCTATGTTTGTCCACAGTTACAGAGCACAGATACAACCCAATTAAAACAGAACCCTAAGCTATGTGTGCATAAGACATCCACTGCCTCTTGGCCTCAGGGCTGAGAACTGGTTCATTTTGCAATATAGGTTTGGACATAACCAGGCCAAGACCTTAATTTGTTCCAACCATTTCTCTGAAAACCCCCACAGGCGCAGGGTGACATGGTGAGCACTGAGGCATGTGGACTTGGAATCTGGGATACCAACCAACCATGCAATCAACACATGAATAGTGGGTGGTAGTTCCAAGACTAGTTTATCAAGGAACAAAGAAAGGTGCAGGTTCAAGACTCTCATGTTTACCTTCTCCAACAAAGGTAATTTGACTTCAAGCCAACCATTTTATTTCATAAATGACAACCTCAGCGAGTGAGTTTTCTTAGCTCTCATGCTAATCAGCTGGCTGTATGGCAGTGATCTCCCCATGAGCTGGGATGCTGTCAATGTTACTCCTCAAGGCTGAGAGACACCTGATCAACTGAAGGTCTCTGATAAGTGACTGATATCACACAGAGCCTTGTATTACAGGGCCACTAGATTTTGTATTGGTAACTTTAAATCATTATCATATCCTCTGCAGTAAAAGTAAACTTTGCTATCAAACTATGTTAAGTCTTACTTTTACAACATTTTTAATGAAACCTCTTTTTTTGAAACCTTTGGGAGTGGTTCTTCACTCGTCTAAATTGCTCATCTGCAACATCTCCTGGCTTGCCCAAGGCTCCAACATATTCAAAAGCCACACACCTGCACACCCATCCCTTGTTCCATTTCAGAGCTTTCTCTGTATGTCACAGATGTGGAAAGGGGTGCAATCCAAAAAACCCAGTCATTTCTCTCCTGCTGCAGCAGGACTTGTTTAGCTCATTTTGTAGCACAAACACATCTCTGTAGAACTGTTTAATTCTGCCTCTGTTCAGGACTATCTGTCCCACCGGATCCAACAGGCTTAGTGTTGGGGTCAGAAGCAGAGAAAGTAGGCCCTTATCTGTGATGCCTGGCTCTGACACCCAAGACAGCACTGAGTTTAGTCTAAAACCATGGAGACAGCTTTTAAAGTTAAGTGGAGAAACTGGTGATGTGAGTGTATAAGTTACACAGAGTTTTCTTAAGTCACTGGGTAAGAAAGAGTTTAGGGTTTAAGCTATATTAGAAAATAAGACAATATGGACGATTTAGGGCATTGTCTCTTTCTCCTTCTTCCTTCTTCATCATCTTCTAAGGGCTTTTGGGTAATAATGAGTGTTTGGACAAAGAAATCTGCAGTGCAGCACACAGGTGTCAGGTGATTGGGTCACTAAGAAAAATAATTTACTTGGCATTTGATTATTGGACAAAAAGACACATAAAAGACCTTGGAAAGATTCTTTGCTCTCTATTTTGCACCTCTCTATCTTAATGTATGTAGCTTCTTGTACTCTGTATATATGTAATATAGATAAGGAAAGAATAAACAACTAAGCCCAAACACAAGAAAACAGTCTCTTGTTAATCTCAGTCCTGGGGAAAAAAAATCCAGCCACCAATGTCATGACCTGACATCTTAGGTGTCTTTTAACAACTCCTAGAGCCCAGACAGGCAGTCTTGAATTCATAATGAGTTTCAGAAACTTGAGTTTTGCTAACTCAGCACTGTGGAGGGACACAGAAAGCACCGAGGAACTGTTGCTCTCATCGTGCCTCTGCTGCAGATGGCATGGAGCAGGAATTCTTCCAGTACACTGAACTTTGCTTGTGGATTAGAAGCAGGGAGGAGGAAGACCAGGAGAACAGAAATTACCTAGGAAAGGCTTGATGCCTCTTCTTAAGACAAACAGTTCTAATTTTGTAAACTACAAAAGTGATATTTAAATGTAAATTTAAAAAATCATTGGGTGAAAGGCATTTTAGTTGAATGCAATTAGCACCATGGAGTTGAGGGCTGTTCGCTGAGTAGTCATCCCTTCCAGCACATAAATCCCCAGGTACAAGACGTGTTGACAGTAGGAAAGCTTTTCCTATAAGGTTTTTTTCCTGCACTTCTGAACTCCACAGTGACAGGAAATCTCTGTCTCTGGCATGCTTCCAGCTTCATAACCATAATCCCATGTGAGTTCTGTTCCAGCTTTCACATGTCTAAGAAATAAAACACTCAGTCAATTTGCTTGAACTAAGTGAAACAGCACTGTGCTAATAATTTGTCACCAACAACACACATGCAAACCCAAAAATTGCACGGGGCAGGGAGCATTACACAGGCAGCTTGTTGGGAGAGAAACAAGGGATACAAAGAGTCACTGGCACACTTCTGCTTCTTTGCCTATGGAAATTGCTATCAAGATAGCAAATTGGGCTGGAATCTAAACAATGTGCTCTAACTTAAGTGGGAAATTCTAGGAAACAAAAATGAAACAAAGAAACCCCACCAAACCAAAGCCAACCAAACAAAAGACCAAAACCAAAACAACAAACAAACAAAAATTGCCAAAACAAGAACTCAAAAAAACCACCAAAACAGAACCCCAAAACAAAAAAAAAGAAGAAAAGGAAAACCACAAAAGTGATACATCTAAATGAATAACAGTTTTGTTGTTTTTACTATGTACAGTGCATCACTGAAGTTTGAACAGATTTTTAGATATGCTGTTGAAGACTAATCTTTGGTCTGACTGGCTACCTTTTAATGCAATTGCACTATGTAAACAAAGCCCAAAACTCAGAATTAAACACATGCTCCTTATGAACCAGCTGCTCTGGTAGTACAATAGAAGAAATGTCCAAGGTAGGAAATTCATTGTCCAAAATGAATGCCAAACTAAATAGCTGAGACTATGATGCTGAGGGACAACTGATGGAAAATGTAATAAAATATGAATATTGTGATGAAGACAGTAATTCTCTGATGTTTCTCACTGGATATGGTATAGAGGGACATCCAGTGAATTCCCAGGCAGCTAACTGACAACCAAAAATGAGGACTTTTCATACAGTACGTAACTGCAGGCTGGACTTGCTGACTTGAGATGTTCTAGAGACCAGACATGTAAAACAAATAAAAAGGTGACTGGGCAAGTTCATGGAAAGCACACAATTAAGCTCAATTATCCAGATGAAGTCCTTAATTTAGAAAAGTTGTAAAAGGGTGTTGCCCAAACAATGGAAGAGCCAGTGAGGAGAACTCTCATTCAATCATCTTCTACCCTAAACATCTTTGCTGGTCACTATTATCTCTCTCCAGTGGCCTCAGTCCCTACTACACTTCTTTACTGAGTAACTAAGCAAGGAAGACTCTACCTAAAATAAAATCTTTTTTTGGACATATTTCAAAACATTGTCTTCACAGTTCTTGGAGACCTCCCAGTGCAATCCACAGTATCTGTGTCAGTATGGAGAAGAGCTGCAAGGCTCCACAGAAGATCAGTGTTCCCTGGAACTGGTCTATCAGCACAAGGTCTCTCCTCTCTGTTCTGTTCTCACCTAGTACTACTGCTGGCATGCATATCAGCTAACTTCATTCATGCAATTCATCTTTCCTCTCCTGGGTTGAGTTGCTGCCATATTGTGTCTTGCTGGCACCAGCTGTCTACCTCTCTTTCTGTTAGACACTAGGGAAATATCTGCATCTTTTACTTTCAGAACAAATTTTCCCCTCTGAATATCCCATTGTCACATCCCCAGGACATGCTGGGTTACACAAAGTCCTGCTTGTCTTGATAGCTGTGAGGAAAAGGACCGAAGCCAGCTTGTTTGGCCCACAGTGTCTCAGCCTTTATATCCTGTGGGGTTCAATCCTGCTCTATAGGACAGAGATCTGGTGGCCATTCATTGCGACACAACAGTGGGATGAGTGAATCTTGGCTTTCCAAATCTTCATGCTGAGTGAAGCTTATTTCTCCACTGAAGATTATCACTGAAGTGGACACATCAAAATTAACCTTCCCTACTTTACATTCCAGTGCAAAACTGAAGCAAAACTCATTAGTGATAACCAATGAGTTGTATTTCTTCTGTCTTTAGTGCACAATAAGAAGTCACCTATAAGAAGGTAGTTTTGTGCTTTTATGATCTAAGCATCTGCCTCACCCCTCAGTGTAATTATTTCCTAATAACTAAGCACCGTTTCTTTCCTCCTAGTGCCTTGAATGAACAATATTATGCTTCCAGAAATTCACCTGTTTGTGAAGAATGCCACCCATGGAAAACTTCTGTTGTGAGTTTCTACAAACACACTTTGTGCAAAGAGATTTGGGCAGCAGCTGTGCTGTAAAACAGAAAATCTGAATTAGAAACAGTCCAACACCACATCATTGCCTGAAAAAATATTTTGTGCCAGATATCTGTCACCAGTAAAGGTAGTTTATTTCTTCCCTTCTCCAGTCCACATGGAAAGTTTATCATCCAATGCCATTGCCAGAGCAGCAGTGCGAGGGAGCAAGCAATGGATAACATGACAGTGTGTTGGCCAAGTACAGGATGTGAAAGGTCACTCAGGTGCATGTAGGAACATGTGTATGCTCACAGGAGCAGAAGGAAGGTTTCTGCAAGATGCACTACTAATATTAACACCATATTACCTCTGCAAGGAAGAACAGCTTCAACATAAGCAAGGGCTTTGCTGTAAGACATATTCATGCCAATGAAGAGAAATAAACTATTTGCAGAGTATCTTCAGATGTGTCTATGAACCATTTGTTTTAGCTGAAGGTACTTGGTAATTAATTGCTATTTATTTCTTGGCAAGTCAAAATTGAGAGACTTAGTGAGCAAACATGTACACTATGACACACCATTTCTGAAACTATGACTGAACAGCAGGGAAGTTTTATACAACAACACAACACATGTCCTAAACCAACACAAACTAGAATTTACAATGGCTGGGGAACAAAGCAAACAAAGCTGGGAGAAGGCATATGGTTCAATAAAATGTGCTATTTAGTCTCTGAACCTCTAAAAAAAGCCATCACAAAAAATGTATCATTCATTACTGGGAATATTTCTCTCAGGAACCCAGTGGTGCCAAAAACTACAGCTGGTACATAGCATTATCAGGTTATGGAGGCATGAACAGCCAACCTGTGACTCTACCTACTGTCCTGCCACCTGTAGTGGCAGGGAGCACCACATGTGCCTCTCTTGTCATGTGCCTACCACCCATACTGTTTATGTGCAAAAACTTTCTAGTTTAAGCTTAAATAAGTAAATGATGTATTTGCAGAGACAGCAAAGAGAACCCATGCAACTTAGTACTTACATTTAGAAAACGACCCACATTTCCTTCTTTTGTGGCATCCAATACATAAATATTTCCTTCATTATCATTCTTGGGAAGCATCCCATCACCGTCAGACTCCTCACAAAGTGCATCTTGTTTTGGCTGCCTGCTATTTCCTTTGCAGTCAGCTTTTAGGGGTGTATTATTGGATGGTCTCACAATACATGTGTCATCAGGCACTCTGGACTTGCGACAATGAACACTCTGCAGTGACAGACTCTTTCTTTTGCATCCTGCACTCTGTACACCAGCAGAGTCAGTCTGCCCAACTTCCATCAGATGTTCTTCCTTCTGCTTCTGGGTGGATTCTGTCAATGGACATGTATGTTATTTCTCAACACCAGTTTAAGGCCAAAGCCTTTCCCTTGATTTGCCCTGAACTCTTAGCCACCCACTTTTCCCATGTCTTCCTTGCTTGCTACAAATCTGTAACACAACTTTTCCATGTCTCTTATCAATCCTCTCACAAATTACTGTTTCCTACTGTGATGCCTAAAGCATTAGCCCAAGGTGCCTCTGAATGACCTAGTGTCTCACTCTTCCCAAATCCCATTCCAGACTGATTTCTCCCACTGTCATGAAGTTACTTTACCTTTAAGAAAGTTGAAGTTTCTGAGAACTGCCT
>NC_031768.1:61741689-61755234 GCF_001522545.3 Parus major | reverse complement strand
GAAGTTTATTCTGGTGTTCTTATTCTTGTTGTTTGTCAATAAACTTTCTTTATTCCTTTTAAGTTTTATGCCTGTTTTGCCCTTATTCTAATCCATATCTCACAGCAAGAAATAAGTAATTTTCTTAGTTATTGGTTTTAAACCACGACACCCACACACACAAAAAAATTTTTGATCATTCTCCACCTTAATTCCCAAGAGAATCACAAACTGTAATTAAGACAGAAACAAAGATGTGTTTTGACAGCATCAGTTTCACACTGTCTCTCCAACTTGAGGTCCCCCCACTCCAGTATTATATCCTGTTCAACTTTTGTTGTCTGGAACAGGTACTGGGTGTGACACAGCAAGATCTGCAAGACTGACTTTCCACAACTGCACAGTATTTGAGAAGCTGCTGTCTGGACATTTCAACATGTCTCAACATCTAGGGACAACACAATTCTACTCTAA
This sequence comes from Parus major, assembly GCF_001522545.3. Lineage (NCBI taxonomy): Eukaryota > Metazoa > Chordata > Aves > Passeriformes > Paridae > Parus > Parus major. The sequence goes on along the minus strand of NC_031768.1, from coordinate 61,754,781 downwards.
GAACTGGCCTGGCCACACTGTCTACATCAAAGTGTATCACCTGATGGGAGACAACTGTACAAAGCATGCAATATGTAGCGCTCTGTAAACCTACTTTCTTTTCCTTTCTTCGTTCCACTCATTAGTTTTGTTTTGCTTGACTGATGAATCTGAGAACAATCATCTTCATCTGAGCTGACACTGTGCACCTGTGAATCAAATGAAAAGGCTGTGATGTGCTGTTGCTGCATGCAACTCTGGGCCAAAGAGGGCACGGCAAGAACACCAAGGCTGAAGTTTCAAAGCTACTGTCATGGATAGCTGTGGCTGAATTTGAAAACTTAATACATTTACTGAAATGCAACATTTATCTTAATTTCAAATTATCCTTCATAATAACCAGGAAAGAGTCCCTCAGTCAATAAGACATGCAAAAAAGTGCTTAAGTCTCAACAATTTCACTAGAATTGTAAGTTGCTGAGCCAATCCCAAAGATGCTTTTTACACAGTTTCAATGAAATGACCAGATGTGGCAGAATTTTCCTCTCCCATCACAAAAAGGCAGTTAGTTACGGGGCCTCTAGAATGGACAGCACAGCAAAATGTTTGCATGAAAATTCCATGTGCATTTCTTAAGGGTAATGAATCCAGTAAAACCTACAACATAAGTTTACACCAGTTTTCCTCTGCACATGTTTGCAGGCACACTCATGAAAGGTCAGGAGTCACATTCAGGTCAGTTCTCCCAGCTCTGCCACAGTATGAGAAAACTGCACAGACATCCTGAGATGCCTTTTTCTCCCCACTATACCATTCTTTGGGGTGACATCACAAAAATATTATCACTCTGACCCCCTAACCTTGTACACAAGGGATGTAAGGGGAGAATAATTACTTCAGGCTATTGAGGAGTATAAGTGAAGGGTAGAGAAGGGGAGGCAGTGAGAGTAGATAGTGCTGGTCTGGGGGAACATACTGAAGGACTGATGATGGAGAGGGGATGGGGTGCACCTTCCAGCATGACAGCCTAGCTCACAATGTGACACAATCTCATGAAGAAAGGTCATTAAAACTATCTAAACATACAAGATGAAAATGTCAAAATTAACATACATATTCAAGAACAGTGAAATATGAATATGTTGAAGCCACTAATTACCATTTTTAGCTGGTGATTGTGAAAAACAAGTGTTTTTGTTCCAGGACCTCCCACAGCTGCATTACTTGAGTTCTTTAGATGAACCCTATACAGAAAGGTTGAAAGGAAATGATAAAAAACAAACAGACCCATAAGGAACTCTCACAACACACACTTCTCTAACAGTCTCTAGTCTCTTCTCTAGAAGGAACAACAGCAGAGCCTGCAGTCTGCCCTCACCCCATGCTCTGTGGGTATTTTGTTTCTAATTGAGAACATAGGCTAGGTTCTCTATAGTATTTGTAAGAAGGCAGTTGCTCAAACTTTTTTGAGAGATCAGCAGCTGCTTTTACTTCAATTACTCCTTTTACAGTTTTCATTCTGAGAATCAAACTGTCTGTTGCTTTACTATTATTATATCAGATTATCTCAAAAGAGAGCACCTACAGAGTTTTGCCTTTTCCTGCTACTACTTCCAACAGTTTTGACAGTACAGCTTTCAACTAGGAAAACATATTCACTGCAAAAGTGAGGTGTTGCCAGAGTCTTAACAGGAGAGGTTAAGGTTTCTGGCAAGAAAGATTACATTACAAATAACATAAAGTTTAGAGACTGGGAGCAAAGGGCAAAACAGCTGGTGGCTGAGGTATTAGCAAACCCTTTAGTGTCATCGAGTATCTTTAAACAATCTATCTCAAGAGTATTTTATTATTTCTTTCAAATTAGCATTACCATTAATGCCCTGAACAGATCAAGTACACCTAAGAGATGAACTGAATTTTTAGAAAATGCCAAGTGGTACACATAAGAAAAATTAATCTAGAGGGAAAACTCTATCTCACTAGAAGAAATAATTAGGAATTTAATAGGAAGTTCAGATAGAAAAAACCACCACCCCCATATGAGGACATACATTAAGTTATACAACAAAATTTCTAGATTAGCAGAATGTTAGTTTTGTTATGCTTAAGCTTACTTTGCTAAACTTACAGGCTTGATTTATTTTCATTATCCACAGTCTGAGACAAAGATTCCTGATTCTCGAGAATGTCATTTTTGTCAGTCTGCACTAGTTCAACCACTGAGTCTGAACAATCAATGTCAAGTTTTCTTTTTCTGGAAGAAAAGTCATGGCCTCTGTCATTCACTGCACTTTTCTCCTTCAGCTCTTGCTCAGCATCTCCCAACACTTCAGCTCTGCTCATTAATCTGCCTGAAAGAAAAAATAAAGGTTTTTTTTTTGTTGTTGTTGTTGTTGTTTTTTTTAAAATCTTGTTTGCTGAGTCTCACTATCACAGGTCAAACTTACATTAACAAATACAAGAGCATTAATTGGGAAAGCAAAATATGAATGCTGTCTATAATTCTATATATGTCAATATAGGCTGAAGTACAGACTGAATTAGACAAGGGCATGTAGTGATAAGACAAAGGACAATGGCTTTAAACTGAAAGAGAGCACATCTAGATTAGGTATTAGTAAGAACTCCTTCACTGTGAACATGGGAGGCACTGGCACAAGTTGCCCAGAGAAGCCATGAAAGCACCATCTCTGGAAGTGTTCAAGGTCACGTTGGGTGGGGTCCTGAGCCACCTGGTCTAGTGAAAAGTGTCCCTGCCCATGGTGAGGATGCAACTAGATCTTTTTTAAGGTCCAACCCAAACCATTCTACAATTTAATGATTTTTACTGAAGGAAAATTAGCCCTGGCATAGGATGCACAGACTTGTGAGGCAAAAAAATCAGCAGTCTGAGATGGGTTTTGCTGCATATTGTTTTGTTTGTCTGTCACCATCTCATAGCAGAGCTCTTAAAAGTTCTTGTTTCCATTTGATCTTATTGCAGGTTAAGATTCCATTGATACACTTCTCTTCCAGCCCTGCATTTCCCTGTTCTCAAAAATATCCAGGGCATGCACCATGGGAGAGGGAGAATTATGCTACATGTCTTCACAGGTCCCCTCCTGCTACCTGAGTAAGTACAAACAAATGTCCCCTTGTCGATGTCGTCCAGGCAGCGGACACCCCAGCCCTTCTTCTCCGTGTTGAACACTTGCAGCCTGACTTGAATGCCATGCTGTACAACTCTGTTCTGACACATCAGCTTGTCACACCTGCACAGTACGCTACACTCGTAAATCCTATCAAGAGGAAGAAAAACAAAACATGACATAAATGGATGCATTACCATAACCAAGTTCCTATTATTAGTTCCCCTTCTAAGCATCAACAAGGCAGTACACTGAAATATAAAGTCTGTGGCTAAAACTGGTTGTGCAGCAATGCTCTGAAGCTTGTGACTTTCTTGACTGCTGATTCATTAACTTTAAGAGTCTGTCTGCCAGATTTTGGCATAAGTATACAAGAATAACAAATGCCGTATTTTTGTTTAATAGGCCTAAATCACACAGAGACAGAAATCCCTATGAAGCACCTAATTCTATACTGGAACAGATTTTCCAAGACAACCTGTGCCTGGACTTCACTGTAGCTGTCACAGATTCCAGGATTTACTGAAGCATTTCCAAAAGGACTCATAATTGTGCTTTATTTTGCATCTGTTTCTGGGCTCTCTAACAACTTTAGTTCTGCATGTCAACCAAAAACTAGCATCATACAGAGGACTGGATGGGACTCCTCAAGCCTGTAGTTCAAGCCCTTGGCTATTGCAGAAAGCTACCTTGCATAATTCCTCTCCTAGACACCTGGAGTAACTGGCATCTTCTCCAGACCACCTATTAATCCACAGGAGCTGAATAAGAGAAAGGGGAAAAGGAAAGAAAAGGAAGCATTGAATGGCTTTGGAGATTCTTGGAAGAGTCACCAATAACTAAGCCTGGCAAAAGCAGCTGGCTGATGTGTCTTTAACACTCTGGTAACTTCTCTTGGACCTTGACCTAAGCTATGAAAACTGTAGGTTTTTCAATACCTAAGGTTTTTTTTTTTCTCCTATTACTCAAGTCACATTAATTACTTATCATCCTGATCTGTCACTGAAATTATGACAAAAATTGAAGGTTTCAGTAGTACAAAAACTCCAGTTGTTTTAATCCTGTGGCACTTAGACTGAACTATTAACTGCTGTTTTATTTTTATGCTGTTATTTTACTTCTGCAGTCTTTCTTACCCACTAGGAACAGGTCCCTCCAGTCTTTTGTAACGGTATCCACGGGATCTTTTACTACTTGGTGACAGAGGAATTTTACTACAGCCCCTTGCTGTTAGCTGTAGGCATGCACATTTGGACCTAAAAATAAGAGTAAAACATCTCAGAATGGATTTGAAGCAGCATAAATCAATCATAAGTCTAGGTAATTTGAAATGCACTTGACTATACACACACACACTTCCATGTATACACCTGTATTCACCCTCCCTGCTCCTTTTACTCCACGAGGCTGTTTCAGGTACCTTTTTCCTTAGTCTCTTGTCTGGTTACATGTGCTTTGCAATAACCATGTTCTCTCCACCCCAACTCCATTCTTCTGCCAAGCCCCTTAAATGGCACATGCAAACAGCTGAAGTACAACAGAAACTTATTAGAAGCAGGGCACTGTCACATGGATCAAATGAATAAAAATCACCTTTCTGGCACAGCATCCCAGCCTGTTTGCCACTATTCGGTTATCTTCCTCCCTCCTTAGCCCCCATGAAGTAAAGAATTTTACACTGTAGAAAATTCAAGCAACAGTGCTTGTCTTCACCATTGTATGTCACAAAAACTTCAAAGAGTCACAGCAATTGTGCAAATCCTAAACCCCAAAACTGCACAGCAAAAGCATCTCACTTCTTGTGGGACTTCAGTGCATAGAAGTGGCATGCTGTGTGCTTGCTCTTTCCCACCACTCAGCTGAAACTAAATTACTAACATTTAGCTTCATTACACCAGGTTGTCATTTCAAGCTTTTTCTGGGTCATGAGCAACTATGTTGCACAGCAGCATGTGCAACGGCCCTTGCTGTCAATAATGCAAGATGGATGGAACACCAAATAACGCCTACAGACAGAGATTAGACAAACACCCTTCAAGGAAGTAGACAAAAATACCACCAAACTTGCATATGGTAACTGTGGCAGGTTCCCACAGTGTCTACAGTTCAGAGTTGTTTGGATTTAGAAAAGATGACAATGAGCAAGAGTATTGGGACTGCTCAGACCACAAAGGTATTCTGTAACCACTGAGTTTTGTAGTTTCTGTTTAGACAAGGGGAAGGACGACATGTAGAGGTTGGGATGTTTCTTCATCTGCTCTCAGTAATCCTCTAAATTCCAAATGATCTGATCCGTCAAGGCTGTCCCACCCAATCTTTAGGATGCCATTTTACATTAGGAACTGCAACAGAAATTGTCATGCAGGATCCTTCCCTGCCTGCCATGAAAACAAGCCTGCCTCTGCTGGCACAAGACTCCCTTCCCTACTCTTTTTCCAAAGCCAAGATATCTGCTTGTGAGCTCCACCTGGAGAAGAAGCACTGCCAGTTTGGGAAGCAAGAAAAAGGAGCACAATAATCCTCCTGTTGATTGCTTCTTTCCCTACAACAGAGGGTGGACCAATAGAGGCACCCAAGTTCTGGAGGAAAGAAAGACACAATGGTGTCAGTCAACACAAAGCATGGCTCAAGATAGCGCTGGTCCTTTTTGGTACTGTGCCTTCACACCTCACCACCCTGCTGTTGAGGCACCCTGTGTCACTGGCCTGAGATGAGATCTTTCTACCTACCTATCAATGCAGCCATCTGTGCAGTCACAGGAATCAACAAACAGGCTGGAGAAATTGTTGAGATAATATCCACGTGGCCACGATGACTTCCGATACTTGAAATAAGGCAATCTTGCATGGTCAAGACTGTTACAGAAGGAGACAGGCACAGACTCTGCTCCGTTGCTAATATCGAACTCAAACACGAGGGGCTCGGGATTCATGGTGTTCCTGCCCAACAGCACATATGTGTTGAAGGAGAAGTGATCAACAAATAAGAAATTGCACTCTGTTTCAAACAAGTAATTTTGTACATCTTGAAAGCTTCTCAGACTCCGACCGCAAGGAGCTTTGTAATTCACATCCAGGGGCTTCGAAAGGCAATCTGCTTTTGCATGGCGTCTTTGAAAGTCAAACAGGATTGGGATCTTCAGAGGATTTTCACCCTTGTAGGAGCCCGCTGCTCTGTTGGCAAGACATGCACTAGAGCACTTGTGGTTCTGATATTGCACATTTAAAGATAAACCTTGAATTTTGCTAGATGCTTCTTTACTCTCTGAGCAGGTTCTTTCCATGTCTTCTTTTTCGCTATTTGAAGCAAAGGAGGAAAAAAAAAAGAAAGAAGAGCAGCATCTTAGACAGCCAGTGTGGTGTTCAGTTTTTTAGCAGTTCAATATTTTTAGCCCCATTGCTAGAAGGCCCAAGGTTTCACATGGTGTAATCGTCCTAATATATAAAGACATATTCAGTTGTATAAAAGAAAAAGTTCTGCCCAGAACTTACATGCTAAAACACAGAAAGGACATTTAAAAAAAAGGAATGATGTATTTATCCCATCTTTCAAAAAAGCACCTAAGGCTAAATACTAAACACAGAGCGACTAAGTTACACACCTGACTATCTGCACAGTAAGGAAAGCCTGAGAACTGATGCTTAAGCCCTAACCCTGATAACACTCATAAACCTTCATTCACAACCTAATGCCCTATTCTGCAATGTTCTTGCATGAGAAATTAGACAAGCCTATCCAAAACCTCAGGTTTTCCACATAGATTAAGTTAAAAAGATTTTCACTTTGAAAACTCACAGGATTCAAACAATATTTAAAACACTGACTTTAGAAATACAAATTTGAGAACTCTCTCAACTGCAGTAAAGAATATGTCAAATAAGGAACTGAAATGAAGGCACTGACCTGTCAGAAGCTTCTACAGTGTCTGCAGCATTGACATCTGGAAGAAGAGGCTGCAGGTTCGGTTTGGTTTCCTGTGTACCATCTCCATTCAACTCATCGCTTACTGAAAAAAATTGAATGTGAGAAAAACCTTCATCAGTCCAGATTTCAATTTATGATTGAATTTAATTACTAAAAAGATAATTAACAAGACACATTACAAACAAGGCATTGCTATGAACTACAGCTAACAAAAGCTTGTTAGCAAGTGCCCTACTGAAAAACCTTCCATGTGATTTTCAAAGTGACCACAAAGAACATGCTCATTAAACACATTTACAGATTTCCCTTCATTCTTAGAGATAAAAGGATGCCAAGCTATTACAGCTAGTGGAACCACGTACAGAATACCTGCTCACAGACAGCTTGGGTTCAAAAGGGCTTACTAGTTCAAACTCTCTTCCTGTGGTACGAGTATTATACACACAAACCACAAAAATACAAACCCAGGTGAGAGTTCACAGTACTTGAGGAAATTAATAATTAGGTTTTCCCTCGGTGTAATGCTAATGGCCTTCTCAGAACTATTTTATTGATTTCAAAGAAGGGAATTGAGCTTCCGGTGAGTAAAACAAGACAAATTACACCCACATACCAAACAAACACAATGGAAATGCACATACCATTTGCCAAGGTTAAGAGATCACCTAGATTGGCCTCATTCACCAGTGCCCAAGCCTGCCAGCATTCTAGGCAAAAAAACCAAACCAAAACAGATACTAAGTTTAATTTAAGTAATGACATAGGTAAAACAAAGTGTTAAGTCCTCCACATACACTTGCTTCTTCTCACTGTGCTCACCTAGAACATCGAAAGACTGATACTGCTAAAAACAACACACACAGACTTTAGCAGACACATCTAGGAATTACAAAATTGTTACAGCTCATAGTAGTAGTTGTGAGCTGGCAGTGAATATCCATCAGCTTTTGGAAGGCTGATGGAATGTTTCCTAAGACACAAACTGGTGGCCTACAGTTGCACTAATATATATAAAGACAATTTAGTGTAAGCTTCTACCTTGGTCATCAGCCTGATCATCTTCAGGCTAGGAAGGGCGGGAACTTGGCAGACCAAATTAAGGCTACTTCTAAACTGGTGGAAATGGCCTTCAGATAGAAGAATGTCTCAACCTCTTACCCCATGCAATAAATATTACAAGCTGCCAGACAACTCTCAGCAAAATCCACGTTAATATTTTAGCTTGAAACCTTTACAGAACAAAGCATAGAAAAATTCAAATTGAACTTTATCACAGATTCACTGCATCATCTGGGGATTCAAGTTCACCTTTTATCTCTGCACTGCTTTGACATTTTGTCGTAACAGTCAAGATGTGGGAGCTCAAGAACACAAAAAATTGCACTTCCAGTTTAGAGGAAGTGTTTTATATATATATATAATGCAGAGTGTGTGGCTACAGATTAGGTTAAAAGCATCTTACACCACTGTACATCTTCTTGCACAAAAAAACCCCAATAAGATCCATAGATTACATTTATATGAGTGACTTAACAAGAAGAAGCAATTTTACTCAATTAAATAAACCAGTAAAAGGAAATCTGTATACTGCTCCAAGGTTATCAGAATGACAATTTTAATGTATTTTGATGTAGACACAGGAAACTTATTTCCTTGAAAATCAGGAACAATCTGAAATTGCATCAGTGTCACATTTTTCTACTATTTTTTCAAGTTATAATGGTGTCTCTGACAAAAAATAATACTGAGATTATTCTTATCCCACCCCAAAACCACTCCATTCACTAAGATCAGCTTGAAAGGCTAAAACTTCTGATGATAAATTAAACACAAGGCACTGCAGATATTTCTTTACTTCTCAAAAATTAATATTTCAGTTCTGTGTACCTAAGAGCCATGCATTGTTTGAAAAAGTATACAGGCAAAACAAGCAAATAGCCACTTGTACCTAAAATCACTTTTCTTTTTAAAAAAGTAAAAATTTTTTTAAAGTGCTTAAAACCACCAACAGCTAAGTTATTAAAATTCACAGATATCTGGATTATGGCAGATATCACAGACCTACACAATGCAGGCCACAGCTACTCTGCAGTCCAGTTTACCCACTACAAGGATTTCAAACCTTGGTTTGTTGCAGTTCCATTCTTGATCTTTTCCTTCAGCACTGACAGCACATTTTGCACTTGCTCAAATATGACATCTACTCTTCTACCTCCCAGCTGTGTCCAAAATGTCTTCACATCACCTGAAATGCAAATTACCATTTAGAGCTCCTGAGAAGTCTTAAAACATGCCTAACTCCTATTGGACTATTCAAGGCTCCCACTCATTTAACTCGGAGGCACTTCTGAAAAACAGTACAGCAGGATGCATTATACCTCCAGATGTCTATTCCTAAACTTAATCAAAAAAGGGAAACAGAAGTCAAGTGATGAACTGGAGTGGCTTCCAATTGTGCACAATGCTCCTTCAAGAAACATTTTAAACAAGTCACAAAGGGAGCTTTGTGGAAGTCTTTCTTCAAATAACAACAAATGAGTCCCACTAAAAATTAATCATTGAAACTCACAAAAGTGAAACGGAAGAATACTTTTAACTGAATAAACTGCATATTTTACTTGATAAAAGATACTGGGATTTTTATTTTTTTTTTATAGCTGTGACCTCTCTTAGCTGCACAGCTTGTCTATCCTTTCCCATTATTAGTTTTGGTATGTTTAGTAGGGGAAAAAAACATTCAAAATATCTTCAGATAAAAGAAGTTTGATGAATTTTGTTCAACAAGGGGTATCACTTGAAATAATTAACACACCCCATATATCATGCCTCCTTCCTCCACTAGAAATATTTATAAAGGACATTTTGTTTAAATAAATGTTTTTTAAGCTACTGGTTTAGAACTTCTCCTCTTCCAAAGGTATGTACCTTTAAGGTACTATGCCCATTCATGAAGGCTCTTGTTAAAACTTTCGCTGTGCATCTTTGTCAAGGACTGTGAAAAGGAAATATGTTTCAGCATGTCAAAAAATGATGGCAGAACAAAGAACAAGCTCTTTCTCAGTGAATGTTGCTCTTCTTCAATGACCAAGCACAAAAACATAAGCAAATATGTTCTCCTATTCCATTTCTAGAGGTGGAGTCCACTGTCACACTAGGTTTATATTCCACTTTCAGACAGCAAATCTCTGTTGGCAAAAGTGCTGGGGTGACACCTTCCCAGCAGTCAAGAAATACTGCATTCTTGTAAGGCTCATAAAAAAGTATTCCTTCATTTTTTGACTTAGTAGAGAATGAGTTCTGTTGCCCAGGGTATCAGAAACCAAATGATGCTACGGCAGTGTGGTTACTCTCAAAAGCACCATGACAGCAGTCAAAGAAGTACCAATCTTTTGTCACCACAACCCCTGCTGCTCATGTCACCAGCAGCTAAAGGCATAATACTTAATATCAACAGGCAATGATGAAAGTACTTTGTCTTGTGAAATAGTTTGATTTGGCACTAACTCTCAACAAAATTTAATGATCTCTTATATCCACAGAAATTTTTTTAAACATGTGGAAAGGGTAAAGTCCAGTTACAGAAAAAGTCACAATTTTTGGAAACCTACACTTCTGGTCCAAGGGACACCACCTGCCCTGAGCCATTCCCACCCTTTTGCCGTTCATGACAGCATCACAAATTTAAAATAACAAAAAGTGTATTTAATATTTGTGTTTAAAATAAAATTTAAAAAATACATTCAATTAAAAATATGCATTTAGATATTCTAGTAATAAGTTTCTCCACTGCAGATTAAAACTGCTGTCCTTCTTCATTATGTGTTCCCAGGTGTTTCCATACATTTACTAAATCTGGATAAATAAATAAATAAAATCTGGATAGTACTGGTGGATGGATTACTTCAGAGGATGGATGACAGAACAGTTTCTTGTTTCTGGGTCCTCAGCTATAATAATGCATAGGCCGTAGGGAAATAAAACACACATTGGAAATGCCTCCCCAATTCTCATGCTGGAGTGCCCCAAAAATTCCAGCAGCAAAAGCTTAGTTTTGCATGGAGAAGCAAAGATTGCATTTGAAGTTGATAGTATAATATTCATTTCAAAAAAGACAGATGTCCACACCACTAATCTCTCCAGTGCTAACACTGCTATCACCAATCATAGTCAGAAGGACAGGGAACCAGGAGACACTGGTTACCTCTACCTTGTCAGCATTCAAAACCATCTCTCCAGCTGATGGATCAGGGTGTGCACTGGCATCTGGCTGGAGGGATTTTCTTTTTCCTTTACAGAATCCTCATTATCATGTATCTCTTTTTTCCCAGCATTGTGCAGGGGAATGATGCTAGAGCAAGATACAAGCAGCCAAGGTCAGGGCTACTTACTCCAACTACCAGATAAACAACCTGAGTGCATGTTTCCTTTAGTGCTGCTGACAAACCTCTTGCATCACAAAAGGCAAAGATGTTGTCTTCCAGTTGTAATTTTCATATCAGAAGCAGTGCCAAATATACACTCTTTTCCTCTTTCCCTCCATAAATCCAAATTATACTACCTTCAGTGCTCTCCTCCCTGGGACTGGTAAGGTTCTCCTCTTCAAAGAAGTCACACAGCACTGCAAGAGGTGCAGAATGGACAAGTAAGAGATCAGGTGAGAAATTTAAAATAGTTGTAGCTACTCAGCTTTTCAAAATTTATACAAGTAAATACTACAGCAGGTATCAGGAGGAGCACTGTGTGAGAATATGTTGTGTTGAAATAGTCATTCCTCTTTCAAACAGTCATCCCACGCCTTTTCAAGATCTAGCTGAGATCACTCAAGCAAGCAAGGTGAGGAAATTTTTTTACTTAGGTAATTTCTTACTGTCCTACAAGCATGAAGCTGTCACAAAGGTCATCCAAACTTACCAGCACATTCAGATGAGTCTACACAAAACCCCCTGCCCATTAACTCACTGTTTTCCTTTTTTTATTTTCTTAAATTGATGTGCTCACTGTAACAGTACTATAACTAAATTAGTTTATTTGGGAGGAAAAAAGAAAGCTTTTTTTAGGTACATAAATTACTGAATCTGTTTCTTGACAAATGCAAGAGACCCTTCACTGCAAGAATACTAAGGAGAAGTAAGACAGCACTTTTCAACCACATTGAAGATTCCAAATTTTTATCTCCATGAATCATGGAATCAAATAGGTTGCAAAAGATCTCTGAGATCATCCAGTCCAACCTATGACCGAACTCCAGGATGCCAACTAGACCACGGCACTGAATGCTGCATCTAGCCTCTCCTTGAACACCTGCAGGGACAGTGACTCCAGCACCTCCGTGGGCAGCCCATAAAGACACAGACAACGTAAAGCATGCCTTGTTGACGTTAGCTACTTCATCTTTTCTATACTGTAACTGAAAAAATAAATCAACCCCAAACCTTTCCATTCAGTCTGGACACTTCATTTAGTTGAACGGGAAGATAGGTTAAGACAGTCGACTCCTAAAAATTTGACAAGACTAATGGATGCCCAAAACATGCATATATACATATATATATATATATATATATATACACACACACACATACATATACGATTTTTTTGAAGACTTACTTCTTTTCTCTTCCATCCTCCGGGGATGTTGGAGATCTGTCACCCGCGCTGGCGTGGCGCCGAGCCCAGCTCAGGTCGGGGTCTCGCTGCGCTCCGGCACGGCCGCAGGGCCCGCGCCGAGGGCCGGCGGGCAGGGGCCGGGGTGCCTGTCGGGCTGGGAGGCTGGCATGGAGGGTGCCTGCGGTCAGGGGTCCGGCCCCAGGTCACTCCCGCACCCCTCGGGGCCTCGCTCCGGCCCCTGCCGGCTTCTTCTTCTCCTGCTTCTTCCTCCCTCCTCCTCCTCCTCCAACTCTGCACCTGCGCTGCCGACCGCCAGGGGGCGCAATCCCCCCGGGGAGCGCGAGCTACTGGATGCGGTCGATGTGAGGAGGGCGGGGCCGCGCGCGCCCCTCCTTTCCCTCCTCTTTCCATTGGCTGTGGCGGCAGGAGAGGCGGCGGCATCAGCCAATGGGAG